>NW_026648079.1:70000-78449 GCF_950295315.1 Erinaceus europaeus | reverse complement strand
GCAGGTGGAGACTAAGTGGACAGGAAGACTGGGGGGTTGAACCAGGGTATTTATGCATAGTAACATGTGTGTTCTACCAGGTGTCTGTCACCACCTGGCCTTTATACCACTTATTTCTCATCAACTCTGTAGACAGGTTCTACCCTGACTTTGCAGAGGAGGGCAGTATGCCCAGAGAGGTTAACCAAGTTGCCCAGGGTCACCCATCTTGGAAGTCACGAGAGGAAGTGTGAGATAGTTCTTCATCCCACGGCCGTATTGCCTCTCAGAAAAATGCAGAGTGTTCAAGTTTCTGTGCAAGTGTTGATAGGGCTGGACCACAGCTTCATGGAGAGGTGGTTAGACGGGCCAGAAGATCGATGACCCTGTGGAGTGTGTGCCTTGCCATGTGCAAGGTCTTCAGTTGAAGTCCCCCAAGCCACATGGAGGACCAAGGAAGGCCTTAGAGGAGCTCAGTGGATGGTGAAGTGGCCTGATGTTGCCGTCTCTCTCTGCGAGTGGCTCTCTCTCCCTCCTCTCCCTCTCTAAAGAAAAAGTTATATTTTGAGGGGGCCGGGCTGTGGTGCACCCAGTTAAGCACACATAGTACTGTGCACAAGGACCTGCACAAGGATCCGGGTTTGAGCCTCCCCACACCTGCTGGTGGTGGTGAGGGAATGCTTCACAAGTGGTGAAGCCGGCCTGCAGGTCTCTCTCTTTCTCTTTCCCTCTCTGTCTCCCCTCCCTGTCTCAATTTCTCTCTGTCCTGTCTAATAAAATGGAAAATGGAAAAGAACAAAATGGCCACCAGGAGTGACAGACTCAGTGCTGGCACCATGCCCCAGAGATTTTTAGCATATATATATATATATATATTCTGTGGGAAATGGAAACTGTGAGAACATAGGGATCAAGTTGCACTATTGAGAAGAAAACATTGTTCCTTACAGTGAGAAATGTAATAGCAGAGAACATTGTCAAATGAAGGGAGCAAGTCTTTGACAGGAATCCAGGTGAGGGATGGGTAAGGAAAGGCCCAGACCTGTGTCTGTGGGGACAGAAAAAAGGGGACCAGTAAAGGAAAACTGAGAAGACAGAGAGCTATATAACCACCCAGACAGAGAGCTATATAACCACACTTTCTGGCCTACAAAATGTCCAGATGATGACAAAACCCATCACTGGTGAAGACATGTGTTGAATCAGCATCACTATTCCTCAAATCTCAGACCAGGCAGTCTAATAATGCCTCTTTGTAGCTCAGTTCACATCAGCTTCCAGAACATTCTGTCAACTGTGTTTAATGGTTGAATATACTTCTTTTTTTTTTTTTTCTTGCCACCCACTGCTCCTAGCTGCCATCTTTCCCCCATTGTTGTCACTGTTAATGTTGTTGCTGTTGTTGGATAGGACGGAGAGAAATGGAGAGAGGAGAGGAAGACAGAGAAGTGGAAAGGCAGACACCTGTAGACCTGCTTCATCGTGTGTGAATCTCTCCCCAGCAGGTGGAGAGCCGGGAGCTAGAATCAGGATCCTTGCACCGATTCTTATGCTTCGGGCGCTTAACCTGGTGTACTAACGCCTGCCCCCCTGCACCTCTTTTAAATTCCCTGGTCCCAGTCTACAAGCTGGCTCCTGAAATCTGTGGCTGATGAGAGACAAGAGAAAATCCAGAAGTACAGCATATGCCCTGTGTGCTTGATGTCCTGGTTCAGTCCCCAACACTACACGGGATAATGAAGTAGTACTCTGGCCTTTTACTTTTTTCCTAGAACTCTTCTTTCCTCCCCCAAAAAAAGGAAGAAAGAAAAAGAAAAGAAAAAAAAGAGGAGTCAAAAGTCGCTCTAAGTGCAGTGGGTTAAGCACACATAGTGCAAAGTGTTAATGGACCTGCAGCATAAGGATCCCGGTTCGAGCCCCCGGCTCCCCACCTGCATGGGAGTCGCTTCACAGGTGGTGAGGCAGGTCTGCAGGTGTCTGTCTTTCTCTCCTCCTCTCTGTCTTCCCCTCCTCTCTTCATTTCTCTCTGTCCTATCCATCAATGACGACATCAAGAACAACAACAATTTGAGCCCCTGGCACAAATTTGCACACATAGTGCAAAGTGTTAATGGACCTGCAGCATAAGGATCCCGGTTCGAGCCCCCGGCTCCCCACCTGCAGGGGAGTCGCTTCACAGGCGGTGAAGCAGGTCTGCAGGTGTCTGTCTTTCTCTCCCCTCTCTCTCTGTCTTCCCCTCCCCTCTCCATTTCTCCCTGTCCTATCAAACAATGATGACAACAATAATAATTACAACAACTAAAAAAACCAAGGACAACAAAGGGGATAAATAAATAAAATATTAAAAACAACAACAACAATAATAACAACAAGGGCAAAAAAGGGAATAAATAAATAAATAGAATAAATATTTTAAAAAGTCACTCTAGTCATTTAAACTTTTGCTTAGTTGTCATAATCCTCAAAGCTATCTTTAGGATCCAGATCTTGGACTGATATCAGATGGGTTAAAAATCTTAAGTATAATGCTTCTTATATTCTCACTTATGAAAAATGTTGTTCTTGGAAAAGAGATTGTGGATTGATGGCCTGTTTTGCTTTTAGAGTTTTCATTCTTTTTTCTTAAACATGGCTAATGCATTTAAAAAACAGAGACACATTTAAAATGTGTTTTAATGTCTATTCTGAGGGTGGGTGGGTGTTAGTTCCACTCAATGTTAAAGGGCTAAGAAGTCAATCTGGGAGCTAAGTCGGATACGTTTTGCTGTTTATATCACCCCACCAAGATAATAGAACAGGATTTTGGGATTTGAAAAAAGGTTAGAGACTCACTAACATTGCAGATTCAAGACTCCCAGAACTGCCCAAACGGCTTCCTGAAGTGTCCAAAGTGCCATTACACACCCTGAATTATTCAGACGTGTGCTTTGGAAGAACAAGGCTTTAGCATGCTGGAGATGCCAGTGGAGGCATCTGGGGTCACTGCAGATATTAAAAATAGGTACCCAGGCACTAGACTGCTAATCAGACAATGGCAGGAGGGCTGAGACACACGGTAGAATCCCTAATAATTCAAAGAGGACCTGGCCAATAGCCCTTTTGAAGACAGAAGCCACCTCCCCACATCTATTGAGTGATGCACTTGAGTGAAATTTCCCCAGCACCCACCTCAAGTTCCCATAAAGCAGGAGTTTCTTCAGTGTATGAGAAAAAAGCATATTAACTGGTCAGGCTGGTGGTACAGCAATCCCCACAGTGAAGTTATAATTAAGATTTTTTTTTTTTTTTTTGTCAAGAGAGTAAGGGAGTCAAAATTTCAAGAGTGGGGAGGACCAAAAAAAAAAAAAACCCACACAAACAAATAAACAAACAAAAACCATCGGTATGTTTTTCATTTAGGGACTCCTGGAAGGTCTCTGAGAGTCACTCCCTCTTTAATAAGTCCTTGCGGCAGCTAAGTGGGGATCAGGAGTATTCTTTATCAGGTCTGCATTCAAGTAGCACTGAATCTATGCAGGTAGGAATTAAATAGTATCTGCGTTTAATTAAAATGATAAAAAAGAGAGAGAGAGAGAGAGAGAGGAGAAGAATGGTGGGGAGACTGCTTGCCTGCATTTTTAACTGGTAACCTCAGACCCTAATTAGAAATGCTTTTCATATCTTCTCTGTGCAAGGGCTTAATCTGACGTGAGTCTGCTGGTGAGGGCTTGGGGACCCTGATAATTCTGCATTCGATCTCGGTTTGTATGCGGGCGGGAGCAGCCGGCTCGGCCCACCGAAGCACGGATCCCATGACCTTGTGGGGATTTTCCTGTGAGGTGTTAATTGAGAGGGTGGGTTAATCTTTGAGCATCATTGTCCCCAAGCTCTGGGCAAAGTTTGAGTGGGCGTTCCTGACTCCCCAGTCGTATTTGATCTCTACCTTGTCCACCTCCCTCTGAGACAGTGGCCCAGAGCCCTGCCACCAAACTTGCTCTTGATAAATTTGTTTTTCAGGATGTGTGGGGGGGGGGAGGGGGTGGGGGCTAAGCTCTTGCTCTCTGGTTTGATTTCCTTAGCTGATGCCCAGCTCAGGAGAGAGAGGGCAGCCTCCTGGAATGTTATGTGAGCCCTTCTTCATGACAGGTGGAAATATTCACGCAGGAAAGATCTTGCTTGCTTCTTCCTTTCTTGGAATGGTTCAGTATCTTCCAGAAGAAAAGAAAAGACTCATCTATTGGGACAAGAACAGCATCAGATGCAAGGAGTGAGCAAGAGGCAGATTCCAAGGAAAGATTTCAATGGTATTTATTTGAGTGATGTGAAAAAAATGCCTTATATATGGCATATATATATATAAATATATATATAGATTAAATTCCTCTAGTAGAGAATAACTAGAAAATCAGGGAGGTCTTATAGAAGATGATACTTCTGTAATAACACACACACACACACACACACACACACACACACCTTTTTTTCACATAATACATGCCATTCACAAACCCTGCTTTTGGAAAATAAATGATAAATGAATGACTTTTTTTCCCTTTAAATGCTATCCTACTGACCTGTCACTGCGGGCAAGAGTAGCCCATTTTTATAAGAAGCAGGATTCATGTATGTTGTCTGGCCTTAAATAAGAAAAAATATGTATATATATGACTTCCTGATGAGGTGGGTGGTAGTTCAAAGCAGCAGAAGTGATGGCATGCACACAGGAAAATAAAGGAAATAATAATATATATTTTTTAAAGAATGGGATTGTACACACACACACACACACACACACACAGTTGCTGTCCTTGACAAGCAATGCATTTCTCTGATGTGCGTTGTCCCCCTGGCAGTGGCTGAGTTTAATTACAAGGTTTCCAGACCTTGCTGGCGTCACTGCTGAGATGCTGAGAAGTTACAGGAAGAGCAGTGATGGACATTGGGGACCCTTCTAGCGAGAGACCAAAGGGAAGAGGGCAGAGGTGTTGTCACTGCATCTGAGCACACAATGGGTCACTGTTCCTCAAGGGTGGTAAGCTTTTCCTTGGTCGCTTTCCCTGACACAGACCAGGCAGGGGTGTCTAGAGGGGTGGAGGGCAGCTGAGAGGGAGATAGATAGACAGATAGGTAGACAGATAGATAGATAGATAGATAGATAGCCAGATAGGTAGACAGATAGATAGCCAGATAGATAGATAGATAGATAGATAGATAGATAGGTGATAGATTGCTAGATAGATAGATAGATAGATAGATAGATAGATAGATAGATAGATAGATAGGTAATAGCTAGATAGGTGATAGACTGCTAGATAGATAGATAGGTGATAGCTAGATAGCTAGATAGGTGATAGACTGCTAGATAGATAGACAGGTGATAGATTGCTAGATTGTTAATAGATAGGTGATAGATTGCTAGATAGATAGATAGATAGATAGATAGATAGGTGATAGATAGCCAGATAGATAGATAGATGATAGATAGCCAGATAGATAGATAGCCAGATAGATAAATAAATAGATAGCCAGATAGATAGATAGATAGATAGATAGATAGATAGATAGATAGATAGACAGACAGATAGATATGCAGACAGATAGCACCTGTCAGCTTTCCCACAATCCCTATTCCAATAAGGCTGACCCTCCCCATCTGTCCCCAGCAACCACCTGCCCTGTGCCCTCTTGTTCCAGCCTGGCTTTAATTATTGTGAATAACTGAGTTAATTAATAAGAGACCCAAAAGACAAAGACTGAGAGGGGAGAGAGAGAGAGAGAGAGAGAGGGAGAGACTCTGTTAATTGGGCTGAGTTCATTTCAAAGGATATTGATAAAGTCATACTTTCTTCTTCATCTGCATATTAATCAATACATGAAGGACTTGACCATTGAAAGGCAGGTCATGATTCTAATCATAAACCTGACCTCCTTGCTGACCAAAGTCCTATTGCACAAGCCAGCTTCTTCTCCATACAGAAACGTGACCATTTCTTTCAGCAATGCCCCTTCCCACCAGCCCGCAATCATCACAATCTTTGGAAAAGCGGGAAAGGTTTCTCCTTTAGTGACCGTTCTAAGACCATCTTGTGCTCTTTTCTGTTGCAAACCCTCTGGCTCTTCAAAGACATCCTGGATTAGATTTTTGGAGTTCTTTGCAAATGGAGGACTTGGGTCTAATATGCATAGTGGTTAGTTCTGGAAGTGGGGAAAAATGCAGCAGAGCTGGCCATACCACCCATTTGTCTTAAAAGAACCCCTCCCCCCCAACTGCCTCCTCCTCAGCAATTCAATCAGACACCCCTCCTCCACCCCCACCTTTGGGCCTAGAGTTGAGTGTCAGTTAGGAAGTCAGGATTCCATAGAGAGCGCAGTCTAATCACAATCTTTCCCAGCACAAATCCTCAGCTCCAGCAGGCTGCTGAGATCTTACAGGGGAAGTTCTGCTTTGGTTTCTAGAAGGAAAAAAGGGTCTCCAAAGCACAGGGCATGGAAGAAGGGGATGCAGATAGAGAGCCCAGAGCGGAGGTTAGAGGAGAATGTGACAGAGGCCATCCTTTGAGTTCAAGCAAAAGTTGGCCTGCAATCTGCAGGAAAAATCAAGCAGTGACAGGCACCATCTTGTGGGTCGTTATGCCACTCTGCCTCCTGCCACTTTCTGTAACAAGAGCAGATAAGGAGGACTTGACTTTTCGAGGCATGACACCCCGGGAAAGCATTTCAAAGAGATGTGAGTGGACTTGACTCCGGGCTTTGCATGATTCTGTGAGGCTCAGTTTGCTGCCTCTCATTTGAGACCACTATGAAGGACATGCAAAGAGTGGACAGAGGGAGGAGAGAGAAAAACAAACAAACAAACAAACACCAACCCTGTATAACTTCTATTTCCCATTTCAAACTACAAGCAGTTTTCTATTTTCTTTCTCATTCTTGGTCTTTCAGATGCAGAAACAGAGAAACAGAGACACGCGGGGAGAGAAAGAGATAGGAGAGATACTGAAACACCATTCCACTATCTCTGGAGATGTGTTCCAATGTTGTTGTGTTCATATGGGGCACCAGGGTTTGAACCTGGCATCTCAGGCAATTGCTCTGCCTGGTGATCTGTCTCCCAGCCCCCAGGAATGATAATTTGTCAACAACCTTAAAAAAAAAAAACAGTCTATGCTTTTAGTGACATATGCAAAGGAAGTTTCTTGCCGAGACAGGACACAGCCCCCCACACCTGTCCCTGCCATCAACTACTTTTTTTTTTGCCTCCAGGGTTATTGCTGGGGCTCCATGCCTACACCATGAATCCACTGCTCCTGGAGGCCATTTTTTCCCATTTTGTTGCCCTTGTTGTTGTTGTTGGATGGGACAAGAGAGAAATCGAGAGAGGAGGAGAAGACAGAGATGGAGAGAAAGACAGACACCTGCAGACCTGCTTCACCGCCTGTGAAGCAAGCCCCCTGCAGGTGGGGAGCCTGGACTCAAACCGGGATCCAAAAGCAGGCCTTGCACTCAGTGCCACGTGCGCTTAACCTGCTGTGCTACCGCCCGACCCCCTGCCTCTGACTACTTTAATTAGAATATTCAGTTCCAAGGAACAGATAAATTCTATATGTAAGCACATTTAGTTCAAGCAGAAATTCCTTTCAGCAAATTTCCTTCAGTTCATGACCCCTGATTGGGTTCCCATGAACCACACCAAGGAAGATCTCACTCTTTTCCCCCTTGATTGGACAGCCTAGTGATGAAAACAACAAATAAACAAACAAACAAAACGACCTAAACAACTAAGAAGCTAAGGGTATATCAGTATTGTCAGTAGTATGTGTGTGTGTGTGTGTGTGTGTGTGTGTGTGTTCATAAAGGTTCCTTTGGGGTTTTGAGCATTTTCGTAATCTACTACACTCTTAAAACAGGTAGGAAAACATATTCCTCCTTGAAGCATTGACAGCAATACAGGGAAGGCTAAACCCAACATTTAGGCTCCAACTCCACAAAAGATGAGTTTTTCTGGTTCCATAGTAAAGTCTGATACATTACTTAAGAACGGGAACCCCCCCTTCATCAATCAATGATTTTATTGTGTTTATTATTTATTTATTTATTTATTTAGTCTCCGGGGTTATCGCTAGGGCTCAGTGCCTGCACCATGAATCCACTGCTCCTGGAGGCTATATATATTTTTCCCTTTTTTATTGCCCTTGTTTTGCTTTTTTTAAAATTGTTGTTGTGGTTATTATTGTTGTTGTTATTACTATTGTATTTGTTGGATAGGACAGAGATAAATGGAGAGAGGAGGGGAAGACAGAGAGGGGGTGATAAAGATAGATACTTGCAGACCTGCTTCACCGCTTATGAAGTGACTTCCCTGCAGATGGGGAGCCTGGGGCTCGAACCGGGATCCTTATGCCTGTCCTTGTGCTTCACACCATATGTGCGCTTAACCCACTGCGCTACCGCCTGACCCCTGATTTTATTGTGTTTGATGAGACTTTGCCTTCAC
>NW_026648079.1:0-65000 GCF_950295315.1 Erinaceus europaeus | reverse complement strand
CAAAAAGACCTCCCTTGCAGATGGGGAGCTGGGGCAGGGGGCCTCGAACCGGGATCCCTGAGCAGGTTCTTGTGCTTTGTACTTTGTGCGAGTAATCCAGTGTGTTACTGCATGGCCCCCTTAAAGTGTTTTTTTTTTTTTTTTAAGAATTGGCTATTTATTTATTTTTAAAATTGTTTAATTCTATTATTATTGGATAGAGACAGAGAAAAACTGAGAGGTAGAGGGGAGATAGAAATGGAACGAGACAGAGAGATACCTGCAACCCTGTTTCACCATTCTTGGAGCCCCCCTTCCTCCCCCAGTTCCTCCCCAAAGGTGAGGACCAGCGGCTTGAACCCAGGTCCCTGAGCACAGTAACGTGCACAATTAACCAGGTGCATCACCATCTCTGCCCCACCTCCACCCCCCAAAACTGGGCAGGCAAAGTCCATCAGTTGGTAAAACTTGCCCTTACTCCTGACGGCACTACCTTTTAGTGGAAAAACTTTCTCTACTCTCCCCCCCCAACAACCCCCCATTACATACTGAATTCCGTTTGCAGGTGAAGGGAGGTGACAAGCAATTTAAGCACCCAATGGCTTAAAGGAGTTCAAATGACCACTGAAGTCATATTAACTTGTCAAATTGACCAGTATTTTCTGTCATTGAAACATTAGAATGAATAGCTCCAGACAATAAAATTGTTTCAATTATACTGCATTAGGCTTGGGACGAGTAAGGAGAGAGGCAGAAGGCAAAAAAAAGGGGGGGGGGTTGGGGAGCAGGGGTCCACATGGCCTAGGAAGCTATTGGTAGAACCCCATCGGAAACCACTTAACATTTACCTGTGAGGGGGACAGAAGCTGGAGTTTCTAAATGAATTGTCATTAAAAGAAGTGGGCAAGTACATCTCCACCTGGCCAAGTGGGGGGAAAATCATAGGAAGAAAGAAAGAAAAGAAGGAAGAATGGAGAAGATGAAGATGAGTGTGGCTGTTTATTATAATATTGGTGACGGGTAGCAACCAGATTAAGTTAAATTATCCCAAGTTATTAAAGTCACAGGAAATTGGTGCTAATTATACTAATTGAGGATTCATTGCCATTTCTTCTTTATAAATAGCAAGGAGGTGAGGGAAAAAGGAGCAGTTTTTTTTTTTTCTTTCAGAGTCCAAATGAATGCAGTTCTGTTCACCCTTCTGTTTGCGCGGGGAGAGGTATGGATCCTTTGCAAAGACCCCTACTTGCTCCTCCCAGGATGGAAGCTGTTTGCCTGCAGGAGCAGTGACTGGGATGGATTCCTGCACTCTTGCAGGCTGCTCAGCAAGAGGAGAACCAATTCAGGGGTCCTCTGGTGGGGGTGGGGGTGGGGTTGGGGGTGCCTACGTGTGTGACTGTCCAGACTTTTTTCAGACAAATGGGCCCTGTCCCCCCCTCCCCTTCCTTCTCTTCTTTTTCTTCCTCCTTCTCCTCTTTCTTTGTTTGAAAAACATTTATTATTCACTTTTGCTTGAGAAAAGGAGAAAGAAGAGATTGAGAGACAACTGAGCAACTGCTCTGCTCTGGCATTTGGCAGGCAACATCCAGGACTGAACCTGACCAGAGTCTCTGGTTCGCAGTTCCAGTGGGGAACCACAGAGCTGTCTCCCTGAGGACCGCACTGCCAGGATGGTGCTAGGACCTGGAATCTCTGACTCAAGTCATGCTGAGAGAGAAGAATCTTTCTTAGTCAAGGATTAGTAGGAGCTAGGGAGACAGTATGCTCAATAGGCAAAGGCTTTTTATGCCTGAAGTTTTGAGGTGCCAGGTTCAAGGCCTAAAACCACCATAAACTAGAGCTGAGTAGAGCTCTGTCAGTCTCCCCCCACACCTCTCTCTCTGTATCTTTCTCTCACTGAAATAAATAAATAAATATAATAAAAAAAGAAGAAGATTCTGGTTGGACTGAATGGCAAAAGACAGATAAGATTATTGAAGAGAGAGAGAGAGTGTGTGTGTGTGTGCGTGTGCGTGAAAGCAAAAAAGAGAAGTGATGGGTAGGCTGAGATCATTTCTTCTTTTTTTAAATTTTATTTATTAATTTTCCCCTTTTGTTGCCCTTGTTGTCTTTTTTTTATTGTTGTTGTGGTTGTTGTTACTGATGTGTCGTTGTTGGCTAGGACAGAGAGAAATGGAGAGAGGAGGGGAAGACAGAGAGGGGGAGAGAAAAACAGACACCTGCAGACCTGCTTCACCGCCTGTGAAGCGACTCCCCTGCAGGTGGGGAGCTGGGGGCTCGAACCGGGATCCTTCCGCCGGTCCTTGCGCTTTGTGCCACGTGCATTTAACCCGCTGCGCCACCGCCGACTCCCTGTTTCTTCTTCTTTTCTTTCTTTTTTTTTTTTTATAGCGACAAACTATGAGTTGATTGAAGGTTGATATTGGCTCTTTCTTCCGTATCCAGGAAAAGCCATGCCACTGTCCAAAAACTACCCTCCTAAGAAAGCATCTTCCTTCTGAGTTGGAATCACTATAGTTCTTTTTTTTTTCCTAGAAGGCAAAGAAACTTGAATTTTGGCCCTTAACCGTCCACCTTACTTAGCTGATTTAAACTGTATTGGGCTTACTTCTTATTGTATCTCACACTGTGTCCTGAACATCCGCCATGTTTATAGCGGGTTCTGAGAGCTGCAGAGGACAGAGATGGATAAACCACCTGGAGTTCACATTCAGGTGTGTATTGTGCATCTGTGTGGGGGCCTACAAACCCATCCACACGTTTAATCCTATAGGTAGGACGTGACTTGTACCTTTAGTCTACCAGGCTCTCTCAAATTCTGCTTTGCAAGGTTCTGGTCTCTCTCTCTCTCTCTCTCTTTCTCTCTCTTCTTTGACTTACAGTTAACAGGAGTTGTGACTAAGTCTCTTCCCTTTTCAAAGTTAAGCCAAGAAAGCATGTTGGGTGCTGAGCTGGCACTTGTCACGGTGTGTGGACTTCTATTTTGTGACAATCACAAGATAAGCTAAATGGCATTTATGCCTGCTTCACAATTACTTCTTTAAAAAACATTAAAGAAACTTGAAATTCAATACACAGAGGCCTGCAAGTGTCTTCAGCTCCATTGGTCTCTTTGTGACTCCAATCATTCTGCCTCATCTTTCCCAAACAAATCCCGTGTATCATGCCCCACACATGTAATGATCTGCCAAGTGTATTTCTGTTACCATCCCATCTCCGGGCAATGCCTACCATCGGGACAGAGCACAGACTTGTCTTCATTGACTACTGGCTTGAGAGAGGGAATTCAAAAGGGAGCACCGGGGGGTGAGCAGTGGAAGCTGAAAGGGAAAATCAGGACACAGCGGTGGCATCGCTTTTGTCTTGAGCCTGCTCTTCAAGATGTAAGAGTCTCCAGTGGGTGGGAGACCTACATCCACCTCCCAATTCTGGTGATAACCCTGCTGGTTGCACTTCACAATTACTTTTTTAAAATGCCAATTAACCCATTCAGTGGCTGCTTGGTTTGTGGACAGCAGTCGCTCACAGCCATTTTGCATGCTGTTAGCACAAAGCAGTAGTCACACCTGTACGTGAGCATAGGCACCTGAACAGAAATGCAGAAGTAGACCGAAGGAGGGCAGGCAGGGGCGCGGGGGCACGGGGGCGCAGGGCATAGGAGACCTGCTAAATATTATCCTGGTCCTTAGAAGCTGCATGGGATTTTAATAGCTTTTCTTTTCCATTGATAAAAATCAGAATAAGCAGATGCAAGGGATCCCTCTGCCATTGAGAAGGAGAATAAAGACCTGAACGTACAGATATTATTCACAAGAAAGAAAGCAGCACTCACGAGAGTTGGCACTAGCCCCCATTTTTAAATTGTATCTCACCAGCTTGAAAAGCAACTGCAAGTTAATTTTAACTGTATCCCTTTGGCTGTTATATTTAGTGTTTACTCCGAAGGAAGTAGCAGTGATTTCAACTCCCTGTTTTCTATTCTGAGGCAATTAATAAAATTACTGTTTACTGTCATGGCATCTTCTGCCTACAGCTTCAAAAAAAAAAAATCTTAAAACTTTGTGTGTGTGAGTGTGTGAGAGAGAGAGAGAGAGAGAGAGAGAGAAAGGAGGTGAACCCATTTCATGGAATGATAAAGTGAGGGGTAGAGTGTCCTCAGCTGAGTCACTTAAAAATTTAAGAATATACCCCTCCCTCCAGCAGATGTTTAAAGTAAAATATAAGTAACTGAAGTTGTGAGTTCATTGCCTTGTTGTCTGGAATCATGAGTTGGAGCTGGAACCCAGACCAAATTCAGGAAACTTCAACCTATCATCCCTGAGAGATGGGGCACAGAGGGAAGGAGACTCCCTTGGCGGGGTCACTCCTCTGGCAGTGACAGTGGGCTCCCCCCTCCCTGGCCAGATATTCAAAGCTGTGATGTTACCTCCATGACTTCATTTCAGAAGGCATTGCCCCACACCCAAAACTGCATCCTGGAGAAGATGATTTATTCTTTAAAAAATACTTGTATTTATTGCTTTATTATTATTATTACTGTTATTATTGAGGAGATTCATGCTTGGCTGTGTGTTCATTGGCACATGCATACAGTTTCATTATGTACCCTGGCTCCAGACTTTTCTCCCTTTCCTCCTTCCCCAGAGACCTATGCTTTGTCACAGTACATCATGTCCAGTCCATGTTTCATTTTGTGTTCTCCTTCCCCATCCCTACTTGATTAAGTCCTGCTAATAACAGATAATTTGCTATTCATTACGTCCTCCTAATAAGTGAGATCATTCAGTATTTATCCTTCTCTTTTTTGCTTGTCGCACTCAACATAATGTGTTTAGGTGTCATTCCAGAGGATGCAAAGGAGACAACTTCATCATTTTAAACAGCTGATTTCCATTGTGTAAACACAAGACACATCATAATTAAACTGACAACGACCAAAGATAAAGAAAAGTTTTTGAAAGCAGCATGAGGAAAACAAAGAGTAACATACAGTGTATTTATTTTCACTTTTTAAAAATCTTTGTTTATTGGCTAGAGACAGCCAGAAATTGAGAGGGGAAGAGCAAATAGAGCAGGAGAAAGAGAGACACCCACAACACTGATTCATTCACCACTTGCAATGCTTTCCCCTTGTAGGTAGGGACCAGGGACTTGAACCCAAGTTTTTGTGCATAGTATCATTTGTGCTTAACCAGGTGAGCCACCACCTAGCACTACCACCACCCCCGCATTTATTTTTGATGCGAGACAAAAATAGATAGAAATGATAGGTGGGTGGATGGATAGATAGATAGATAGACAGACAGATACATGGAAATCAGAACCCTGATTATCTCTGGCTTATGATGGTGCTAGGGGTTGAACATGGGAATTTGGAGCCTCAGGCATGAAAGATTCTGCATAACCATTATGCTACAATGATTTATTTATTATTATTATTTCATTGCTTTTGAGACAACTGTTTCCTGCATGCCCATTTTACTAGCCTCAACACTGACCTGGAAATTCAACTTAATTGGCATAGTGAAGGCTGTTAGGGAGAAGAAAACCAAGTCACTTCAATTCTGCCATTGAATACAAACAGCCAGGAGCAGGTAAGCTTGTCAGATTCAAGGATATGCTCTCAAAGACCGGTATAAGCAACTTCCCATTAAAAAATAGCTAAAGGATTTGAAGATGAAGAATTAGCCAAGCTAATCAATATGGCTGTTTGTTTCTGGAAAGTGAATACATACAAGCATGGTGATTCAAACTGGCACAGCTTTGCACCCATATATGACAACGTTTTCCTGAATATGAAATTTTTTTTTCTTCCCCAAGTTTCAGAACTGAATTCCCAAGTAGGTGGCCATGACTTTTCTTAACAAGTAGGGAGGGAGCTTTCAACTGCTGGTGTACTTTTATATACACACAGCTGCAATTGCTCAGGGTTCAGGTAAACTGCTCCCCCCCAACTCCCACCCATTTTAGCTTCCCTCAGAGTTTATCCCTCCTTCCCCTCCCTCCCCGACCCACATCTTTCTACTGTAAGACATAAGAACTCAACACATCAGGGGCCAGCAAGGTGGTTCACCTGGGAGGGTCCATGGGGCATCCTCACTGCACTGGGAGCAGCTTTGACATTGTGTTATGTTTTTAATTTTTTTTTTTTTATTCTATGTCTGTGTCTCTGTCTCCTTCTTAAAAAATTGACCTGCAGCCACAGAGTCTCAGAAGCACCAGCAAAAAGAAACAGACTGGTAGTTGCCAACCAATGGAGGGTGTGGAGGAGGGTGAAAGGTGAATGAGGTCCAAAGGTCCAAAGTTCCAGTCCAGAATAACTAAGTCCTGTGAATGCCAAGTACAGCATGCTGACTACAGTTAATGGCACTGTGTCCTGTGTCTCCACATTGCTCAAGAAGAATGTATCTGCAAAGTTTCCACAAAACAAGTACTTCTGCACTATATACAATGAGATGTTAACTATGCATATTTATTGTGGTCATATACGCAATGTATACAAATGTCAAATAATTATTTTGTAGACCTAGAATTACTATGAATATCATATGTCAATGGTAGCGCTATAAAAGTGAGACAGAAAAGAAACTGCCACAGGACAACTAGTCAGACTTTGCTAGTTATGTCTCACTAGATGATTTTTTAACTCAGGGATTTATTCCTAAGCAGTCTCTAATTTCTCACTCTAAGGAAGAAGGTGGATGTGTACAAGAGATTGAAGACCTGGAACAGTTTGGTTCTGTCTGTGAGTCACAGCAAATAATGTCCCCCAACATGGTTTGAGGTTAGCTTTTATTATTTTGCAGTATCCTTCTGAATAGGAAATGCTGAGAGCCAGTGGGGAGATTGGTATTAGATTTTAGTTATTTTATTTGCAGTGTTAGAAAGAGCAGTTATCAACAGATAGTGCAGAAGGCTCTACAGTGTTTAATTTTAAAGTTCACCTCAAGCCTCTCTCTCTCTCTCTCTCTCTCTCTCTCTCTCTCTCTCTGTGTGTGTGTGTGTGTGTGTGTGTGTGTAGGCTGATATGTGATTTAACTTGAATCAATTCAAAAGACCAAAAGTTACATCTATGTATCTATATAGGAGAAGGCATACACACAGAGAGAAGCATTTAGCACTCAAAGCGGGGGGTGGGGGGAACACAAAAACAAAAGCTTAAAGGGAAAATAATTCACTTCCATAAAGACAGTGACATTTAAGTTAATGGTCTAAATCAGTCTGATCCCAAGCAGAGATCAGCAGTTGCAACTCCTCTGAACTTGAAGTTCATCTTCCTCTTTCCATCTATCATGCCAAGAAAACGTCAGGAAAGGAAACTGTTACCATTCTCTTCTCTTTGCTTCTCTCTCACCTTTCCTCTTTCTCCCTGCTCCACATTCTAGTCTGACTGACACGGAGAGGAAAGTTTAGAGTTTTTTTTTTTTTTTAATGATGTATAGTTTTTTTTTAACTCACTTACGCATGAAGATTAAATGCATCATGGAAAATGACCATGAGATGTTGAAGATATTTCTTTCAAATGAGCCTTTGACTTCACACCAAAGTAAACCAGGTTGGAAGTGAGGGAATTGTTTTATGTGCAACGAATGGTTTGTTGCTTTCTCTGTAACAACTCAGGGGCGAGGGGGGGGGGGTGCAGATGATAACTAGCATCTTGACAGGAAAGCACCCGGAGTTCTTAACAGATGTTCTCCGGACAGTGAAAGTACAGGCGGGTGATGTTTTTAAATACATGCAGGCAGTATAGATTGGCGGCTCTTAGGTTTTAAGTGACTCGGATATGATTGTAGATTTACAAGTGTTGGAAGGACATAGTGACACATTTTAAATATTGCTTATTAGCGGTTCGGGAAGGTTAAATAATAAAACAAAGGTTAACTGGGGTTCAGCTTGTTAGCAAAACAATAAAGTCAAGTATATTACATCTGTAGCTATAGTCTTTTGATCTGTATCTCTACCTACTTTTCAACCTATCTTTCCAAGTACTTTAAACACATACACATGCACACACACACACACACACACACACACACAGAGACTCTCTCTCTCTCTCTCTCTCTCTCTCTATATATATATATATATATATATATATGTCCTCCACATAAATGCAGAAGGAAGGGGGGGGGGAAGAAGAAAGAAGGAAAGAAAGAAAGAGAAAAAAGAAAAAAATCCGTTGGTGAACTTATAATAAATTACTTTTTCTTATGAGTTAACCCCATAGAATTCAGGAAAAGTCTACTATAAAAATATGCCAGAAATAGATTTCAGGGGGGCTTAACCAGGGTCATGATGCCTTCCTTACAGGAGTTTTATCAGTTATTTTCCAACGAAAGACAAGACTGCCACATAGGGCATTCAAACTAAGTATCCAAGAAAAAAAAAAGTGTCCATTGTTGAAAGAATATAATGCAAGTGCTAATTTACAGGATGCTACCCAGAAGCTACCCAGAAGAGTGATCATAGAAGGTAGCAATGCTGCAATTTTTTTTTTGAAAGGCACTTCAATGGCTACAGAGGAGAAAAAAAGAAAAAGTCATTTTAAGAGAGTTATGTTAATGTGAATTTCTCTCTTCTCTGCCAGCCCAGCCCACATTAGAAATGTCTGTGTAGCAGTGGAGGTGCAAACTACAATAGGTGGCTGGATATTTACCCAAGGAAATTTGAGCCACGGCCTTTCATTTGCAGAGAGCTGCTACCTAATCTCAGTGCAGCATCGGGACAAAGGACACCTCATTCCTCTCGCGCCTGAACTAAGAACCTTCCCCCCCCCCTTTGTGAACCACCTAAGCGATTAGAATAATGGGCTTGGGGGGGTTGTTCAGGGGTGGGGTGGGTGAGGGAGACAGAAAAAAGAAGAAGATAAAATACAAATTTCACTCAGATCTGCGTTGGATTACTTCCTCGTGCCCCTGCCTTTATTGAGCGATTTGGAATTTCATTAGAATTCAGAATTTCTGTGCAAAGAGAAACCACGGAGGCACAGACTTCCCTTTCAAGGGGATTGTGAAGTCTGACCCATCCAAATGAAAAGGCTCAATGTTGTGGTGACAGGTCCCTAAGCAGTCCTGAGTGACAGTTTTATTCCAGGAGTTCTCAGATGAGGTCTGAAAAGGGGGTGGGGAGGTTGGAGGAGGTGGGGAGGTAGTGGTGGAGGACACTTTGTTCCCTAAAAGTGTCAGAGTCCACTTTGCCTTTTAAGAACTAGAAACTTGGGTACAAAATTATGAGGGAGTGCCCAGCTGCCCCTCACCACCAACTTGACCTGTGTTTGTCCACTCCAATTTTATTATTAATGGCTTCCAAATATTCACTGTTCACTTTACACAAGGCTTCATTTAAGACATAAAGAGTTTTTTTACTCCTGGGTTACTTTTTATTACAGATGTGGGGAGAAAATAAATAAATAAATAAATAAATAAGAAACAGGAAAGAAATCTTTGTAAAGAGAGTATAGCTAAAAGGCACAACGGTCTGCCCAGATAGTTTGTTTGTTTGTTTCCCCCAGAAAAATTCAGACACTCTCCCAACAAAAAATTGAAGCTTGAAGTCTCCTGAAGATGAAGAGGGGGCTTAGCCTTGAAAAGGAAAAAAAAAAAAAGAAAAAAGAAAGTTCTTTCTCCTTTGATAGGATCTGATTTGAAGCGCAGCGATAATACAAAAAAAAAAAAAAAAGTCAAAAGGGTTCCTTGCCATTATCTCTGCATTGTCCCCTCTGCATGTGAGGCATCTTGTAACTGGAAAGGGTGAGCTACAAGACTGTGGATGGTGAAGGATTAGATTTTTAGGAATTTCCAAGACAGTGAATATCCCTTCTGAGGCCACGTTTCAGGGTCCCCAGTCACTAAGGAAGGCAGCTTAGAAGACGCAGACAATAGACCAAACTCAACTGTCCTACAGCCACATCTCTCTCAGCATGCTGCCTAGTAGTATTTCTCATCTCAACAGTGCTCTTGTGGACAAGTGGGGGTGGGGGGATATAAACTATCTAGTTTCTTCAAAGGACACAATTTTGAAAAATCTTTTGATAAACGTGATAAATCATTCCCAGGGGGCACAGTACACAACTTCCTTTTGCTCTGGGTGCATCCAAAATTCATTCATTCATTCATTCATTCATTCATTCATTCATTCATTATATTTCCTGTCCTGCTGTTTGAACAGTTGCTCCCTTGCTTCCCAACTGTATAATAAACCACAGCATAACACCATTCTTAGAGGGATATTATGTTATCATTATTATTATTATTATCATTATGCAAAAAAGGGTTGTCGGAAAAGCCAAGGCATTTTTTTTCTATGTTTTTCTATGCAAAAATGCATCATGACTTTTGCAACAACCCAATATTATTTGTACTGTGGCACAGCAGAATCCTGAGTGGCATTAAGTCTGCTGAATTGCCGGAGTGTGAGTTACAGATAGTGTAAGAAAGTATTGTCCTTTGTCAAAGAGAAAACACTAAGCAGAACCTGGACTGGAGTTGGTGTATTGCACCAAAGGAAAAGACACTGTGATGGGAGGTGGGGGGTAGGGGAGAGTACAGGTCCTGGAACAGGATGACAGAGGACCTAGTAGGGGGTTGTACAGTTATGCGGAAAACTGAGAAATGTTATGCATGTACAAACTATTGTGTTTACTGGTGACTGTAAAACATTAATCCCCCATTAAAGGAATAAAATATTAAAAAAAAAAGAAAGTATGATCCTATGGATTCCCCCCCACACACACAGTTTCTCCTATCACCAGTTGTCTTCAAGAAAGGTGCACACCCCATGCTTTAGAGCTGTCTCCAAAGAAACTTCCTCTGACTCTCTCTCTCTCTCCAACAATTTACCACACCCAGGGTACTTACTCTACAAGAGGACATGAGGAAAATCTTCATCTTCTCTGTAGACAAGGAAAACCTTAAATGCCTCACACACTTTAACCAATCAGCACATTAACTAACTATTGATTTTAAGGCATTATGTTCATCTATAGTATGTGTGTTAATGAAACACAGAAAGAAAACATCCAGTGGTGACAGTGTTGGGATTTTTATAATGTGTTTTCCTGAAGAGAAAAATTCCCGATGACCAGAATTCTTTAGCTTCTTTTATTTAGCTTCTAAAGTTTTGTTAGCCTCACTGAAGGCATTAAATCACCTAGTGAAATAGCAAATAAATCATTTTAAGGTGATTTGGAAAAATATAGTCAAATCACTGGTCAAATGCTTTTTGTTGTGGTGGGGGTTGTTTGTTTCAAATATCTGAGTGAAAGTTCGAGTCACTGTAGACTGTCTTACTCAAAAAAAAAAAAGCTGCAATGCTTTTCACTTAGGCAGCAGAACCTTGATGCCTAGTTTAAATCTTTTTTTTTCCTCGTTACTTTATGGAGGGATTTACAATACAGTTATAGTTTAATTCTTAAAGTTTGCATGTGCCTCCACTATAGACTAACATGTGTAGAATAATTCAAGTGAGGTTTTGCAGACATCCATCATAGTGAAATGAGAAATTGTATCTATATATTAACCATTGTACTGCAAACCATTAGCCTCCCACTACAGTGATAAAAAAATGAAAAATTTCTGTTTGACTACAATGCTAGCAGTTTGATTCTGTTTATTTGATAACTAGTCATTCAGCACTTATTATACCCATGCAGGAAGCCCAGAACGAAGTCTTTTTTTTTTTTGCAACTAAGGAAGACAAAGTCAGAAGCAAACTTGCACAGAAAATGTCTATTCTTTGCGCTGTTCTGCTTTCTCTTCATATGAGGAAGTCATCTTATTTTAGACACGAATACATCTTAGAAAGAAATCTTCCACAGGAATACTTCTTATTTTTTCAAAGGGTCTCAGCTGTTATCAGTAACTCTGGCAGGAGAGTGCCTAGTTAAATTCTGGATCATTGTAGTGTAATGCCATTCTTTCAGCATAAGCCCTTGACACACTGATACATTTTATTAAGTGAGAGTTTGACAGGTTGAACAGATAAAAGTGGGGAGGGTGGGGGTGGGAAGGGCAGCCAACTAGAGATGGGGCTTGGGAAGAGGGCAAGAAAAAAAAAGGATGGTTCTAGAAGGGGAAGGTTAAACAGCAGCATTGAGAACGTTTCAATAAAGGTTGTCCTTGAAAAAAAAGAGTAAGAGCAGACCTTACTGAAGGAGCATTTACAACTTTGTTTATTCTCCGAAAACTTTTCTTTGTTGTGAATCCAAACAATACACAGAGATAGAAACACCTAGTTCTCTCTGGGGTTCTGCTGGTCTCACTGCAGTGTTAGTCTTTTATTATTATTATTATTTTAACTCTAGGCCTAACACGTTGGCACTACGAATCCACTGCTCCTGATGAGTTTTTTTTTTCAACTTTTAAAAAATATTTATTTATTCTCTTTTGTTGCCCTTGTTGTTTTATTGTTGTAGTTGTTATTGATGTCCTTGTTGTTGGATAGGAGAGAAATGAAGAGAGGAGGGGAAGACAGAGAGGGGGAGAGAAAGATAGACATTTGCAGACCTGCTTCACCGCTTGTGAAGCGACTCCCTTGAAGGTGGGGAGCCAGGGGCTCGAACTGCTGGTCATTGCGCTTTGCGCCACCTGTGCTTAACCCACTGTACTACCGCCCAACTCCCCATTTTGGTCCCCCCTAACTGGTGGGAAGCCAGGGGCTCAAACCCAGATCCTTGTGTGGGTCCTTGCACTTCATTCTAGGTGTGCCACTGCCCGGCCCCTGCAGTGTTATTGTTAATAGGTTTTGGAGCACTTCCCAGAGCAAACCATATGCCTTGTGTTAGTGTGGATGTGTGTGGATACCTATCAATGGAAAAATACTTTACATGTGTGCTCCACACAGATTTACATGTCTTCTATATTTCTATAAATGTATTACATATTCTTTTTCACTGGTGTTACATGTACCTTTGTGTATTGGTCTACCTGTCTGCATACATAGATAGGCATATGGCTAGACAGACATTTAGGACTCCAACAATTTCTACCACAATCTCTTTAAGGTTACGTGATATTTTTCATTCAGTGTCTTGTAACCTATGTCTGGGTCTGAGTAGAATGACAAATGACATGTAGAAATGCTTCTGTATATGTTTGCTCTTTCTTCTGCTATTATATCCATGTGATACATTGAGAAATGGAGTTCTTGGGTCAAACAATATACTGGTGTAAAATTTTTGCTCATTGTCCAATTGTCACCTGGAAAAAGTAGTCATTTCTATGCTGGTAGGCTGTATGTCAGAGTCGGTTTTTCCATGTCTCTGCGAAAGTGGTGTTGTCAAAGTTTTAATCTTGGCATTTAAATTGCTTTCTGAAACTTCCTTTTCTTTTCTGTTGGTGAGGTTCCTCATTAAAAAAAAAAAAAAAAGCTATCCCCTGGCATTTTGATGTTTAAAGTTGTTATCGATGTCTTCTCTACTCTTTGCAAAAGTCTGTTGTTTATTTTGTGATTTTTATATAACCTTGTTTCCCTAATTCTCTGAAGGAGTTTGACTCCCACCCCCCCTCACCCCAGCTAGTGCTTTGGTTTTAATTACATCATTGCGTTTTTGAGTTAAATGCCTTTCCTTTGCTCTTACTGTGTTCCATGTTATTGTTTTAGTAGATTCTTTATCACAATTTATTTGCGGGTGTTTGAATAAAAATTTAGTTACGGGGTTTAGCCTAGACAAACCATTGCAAGATGCAACTAGCATTACAGTCCTTTACAAAGCAAAGAGAAAGGCACATGGCTTGTGACTAGCTGTATCCATTTGGAGGTTCCAAATTGCCTTTATGATCAATTTATTTAGTGAATGCTGAATAAAAATGGAGTGATGGCTGCCTTAACAAATATTCTTAAATCAAGGGAAAAAAAGATCCCAATTTTAATGTTCTGAGTGATAGAACTCGAGTTGGAACAACTTAGAGGAGTTGAAGTTCAAATATGATGTTTATTTTTTAAGTCAAAGTTCTGTGATGGTGCAAACTCTAAGAAAAGGCTGGAAAACAAAAAACCCACAAAGAAAAAACTTGCAGTCTAATTGGTTGCTTAAAATATTACTTCAGAAGGAATCTGCTTAAAACTTTACTTTTGATTCTAGGCAACTTCTACAAATAAAATTCAAAATACTCGAATACTTAGAATTAAAGTCACCAGGAAATACGATGACAATAAATCACTGAAATGATTTCCAACCATGTTTTTGACCTTTTACACAAGACACTAATTTTTGAAGACCTTTTGAAAACTGATGATTTAGACCATCCACATTCCTCCTGACTTGAGCTTTTACAGACTCGAATGCTGATTGCAAAGTCCTGAAGGAAAAAAAAAAAGAGGGTGTGTGGTAATAATGACTATATTAATATGACATTTCAACATGCAAGGACGAAGGCAAGATGAGGTTTGAAAAAGAAGAAGAAAAATAAAAGTAGCCCCCCAAACGCCAACTGCTCTGGATGTCATTTCAGCTCAGTGTGGATTTTCTTGGCACCCCATAACTCAGACACCCGAATGTAACTTTCACTAGAAATCCTTTTGAGTTCAATGTGATAATGTATGTGAAGGGTCTACATAGGGGGAGTGGGGGGAGTGGGGGGAGAGAGGGGAGGGAGAAGGGGAAGGAGGGGGGGGGCTTTGGGATTTTGCAAGTTCACACCAGATAGGCATTTTTTATAGCCTGAAAGGGGGATGTTTTCTTTTGTTAATGGCTTACAATCCGATGAAAGGACTCATCACTCTATTTTAGTGCTCCACCACATGGCGCGTACGTATCTTTTATAAATTACAGGCTGGCGTTGTGTGCACTTGGGGAGAGAAAGGTTGGTTTTTCTCGCTGTGAGCCATCCTGCCTAATTGTCGTATGCAAATAAAAGCAATTATGAGGCTTTTAGGGTGAAGGGATGACAGCTGAGTTTGGCAGTTGAGAAGGCCTCACCCACCTTGTTGGCATAGCAACAGGGAGGAAAAGGACAAAATGGTGTGTGTACACAGGAAACGTATATGTTTTGCTTCAAGGATTTTAAAAATATCTCCCAGTGTTGAAACTCAAATGTCAATATGGGCAATGAACACTTTGTTTAAAATATTATTTGAATTGGGCTTTATTTCTCACTCCTTGGCATGGTCCTTGTCATCTACCTACCATTTATCTGGGCTATCTTTTGTGATGTTTAGTTGCTACTTTTAAAGTTCTGAGCAGAACCTAACAGCACATTCAGCAATCAGGAGATGGTAAGTTCTTGATTTTTAACAACCTTTCGACCTCTCACTGGGTGGAAGTTTTGTGAAAGGAAAATCCCAGTGAAGGAGATGATGCAATGTGGGGGGAAAAAAAGAAAAAAAAAAAAAAACGATGCAAAGGATGCAGCTATCAGCGCATAAAGTTCAATATTTAAAAAAAAATGGTTTGTGCGAAAGTGTTAAACAAGTAGAATAAATAGCATGCTAGTAGCATACAAAATTTAAATGAGTCACAAATGGATATCTTCTATGGCAATTTATTTCACAATTACTCTTGTGGAAGCTTTCATGAATTAAATATGAGTTCTGTCTTGAAATTAGGTGTTATAAGGCTAAATTACAAGAGGCAGGCAGTAATTGAGGTGGTAGCAACACGGGGTCTGGTGAACTAATCTCTTGCCATGTCACGTGGCTCAACTCCAGCCAATGAGAGGCCTCGCATCACAAAAACAGGCAGCTGAGAAAAATTGATTTCTCATCTGAGCCATATTTGATAGCTTTTGAAATCGAAAATTGAAATTAACTAACCTAAGCCCCGTTGTAACAAAAGAGCAAATTAAATATGCAACATCGCTTCCTATTGGCAGTAAGAGGGCCTGCCAAGGTAAATTTGTAAATAGAGTTTAAGATGCGATTCTGTTCTCTTTCTTTTCCGGGGAAAAGTCTAAGTGTACAGTGGCTTTATACATTATTTATTTTTTAAAAAATCAGCTGCAAATGGTCACTGTGGTTAAGGACCTGCATGGAGAAAATCATTGCCTTAGAGAGTGCATCAAAGAAGTCAAAATTAAAAGTCGTCTTCAGTGATTCAGGTACCGCTTGACACGAACGGGAGGGATATTTTAAACTTCTTTTTACAAACTTTTTTTTCACTCAACCCCTAAAATTCAAAGGCCCCCTCCTCTGAGATCTAAAAACCATTACTGAGATTTAAAACACAACCCCCAAGACACAATGACAACAGAGCTATAAACATAACAATCCAACCATTCTGTCAATATTTGCAAGAATGAACATTGCTCTGCTGACTGCTTACATAAGCCCGCGACTCGGTAGTGCTGTTATGTGATCCCTTCAAGAGCTGCTCTTAAAATAATATTAATAACAATAATTTCCTAAATGAATTCCCGTGATTTAGCAGCTACGGCTATTGATTTTGAATTTATATGTTGACTAAATCAGATGAAAGAAATAGATGCCTCAGAAGAAACAGCCTAGATAATCCAGGAATGACAGTTTTTAATTCATTATTTCCCTCCTGTCTGTGCGATAGGCTGTCACAATTATGTTGGGATAACCACGAGAGGGTGTTTTCAGTCCTTACTTCTCACGGAATTGATAGGTAGGCAAATTAATTTTATATGCTTATAGAGAGATGATTGAAGATAAAAATCATGAAATCATAGTAAAACCCTGTCTTCCGTGTGCAGATTTGAGCCACATAGAATCCAATGACAAGTGTAATGGAGGATATTACATTTAGTCGGCCTGTCAGCCCACAGATCCCGGAAAGGCATTTTCTGTTCTAATTTATTATTTTTAGTGTCAATCAGACACCGATGAGATGAGTAACATCATTAGGGACCGGGATCAACTACTCAGCACTTTTTAAATGCGGTTCAAGTAGTTGTTACAATCTGCTCTGGAAGACACAGTCAGGGTTCCAAAAGTTTTTCTTTGTGGTAGGGAAGGAAAAAAAAAATCTTTGGAAGATCAGACCTAGAATAAGCCCTTTTCATTTCTTCTGTGAGAATTACTTGGCAGTGAAACTTTGGGATACCACACATCTCTTCCCAAGTGTGAGTGATGTCCAGTTCTCTTTTCCCCGCTGCACCTTGAGCCAGAACGCATATAGCAAGGAGGAAAAATTGCTTTGCTCTCATTTTCTCATTTTCTTGTTTCTTGTTTCTTTTTCTTTTTTCCTCTAAGGTTAGCACTGGGGCTCAGTGCCGGCACTATAAAACCACTGTTCCTGGTGACTATTTTTTTTTTTTTTTTTGACTAGAACAGAGAGAAATTGAGAGGGGAAAATTGAGAGGCAGAGAGAAAGGGAGACACCTGCAGACCTGCTTCACGGCTCATGGAGTCCGTCCCCCTCCTGTCTCCCCCCGCCCCCCACAGGTGAGGAGACTTGGGCTCAAACCTGGACCCTGTATGAGTCCTTGTTCTTTTTTTTTTCCTCCAGGGTTATTGCTGGGCTCGGTGCCTGCACCATGAATCCACCGCTCCTGGAGGCCATTTTTCCCCCTTTTTGTTGCCCTTGTTGTTGTAGCCTCATTGTGGTTATTATTATTGCCATTGTTGATGTTGTTCGTTGTTGGATAGGACAGAGAGAAATGGAGAGAGGAGGGGAAGACAGAGAGGAGGAGAGAAAGACAGACACCTGCAGACCTGCTTCACCGCCTGTGAAGCGACTCCCCTGCAGGTGGGGAGCCGGGGGCTCCAACCAGGATCCTTATGCCGGTCCTTGCGCTTTGCGCCACCTGCACTTAACTTACTGCGCCACCGCCCGACCCCCGAGTCCTTGTTCTTAACCTGGTGTGCCTC
Source organism: Erinaceus europaeus (assembly GCF_950295315.1). Classification (NCBI taxonomy): domain Eukaryota; kingdom Metazoa; phylum Chordata; class Mammalia; order Eulipotyphla; family Erinaceidae; genus Erinaceus; species Erinaceus europaeus. The sequence continues at coordinate 47,255 of NW_026648079.1, read as the reverse complement.
CACCTGGTCCCCTGCTCTCATTTTCTTAATGTCTCTTTTGGATGATCTGTGGGGAAAAAACACGCTAGAAGGCAACACCACAGTGAAAAAATAAGAAGCCAAAGATGTCTCAGTCTAGATGTGGAGCACCAACTTACTGGGGGTTTCCCACACACACTCATCTTCTAAAAAGAGTATTGGGGGTGGGAGCAGGATAGGGCTGTGGAGTGCTTGATAGAGTGCACAGGTTACAGTGCATAAGGGTCGGGGCCAGGAGGTGGCGCAACTGGTGAAGCACACACATTATAGTGCGCAAGGACCCGGGTTCAAGTCTCTGGTCACCACCTGCAGAGCTGCAGGTGTCTCTCCCTCTCCCTCTCTATCTCCCCCTCCCCTCTCAATTTCTCTCTGTCTCTATCCAATAATAAATAAATTAATTAGTTAAAAGAAATTTAAAAAATGCATAAGGATCTGGGTTCAAGTCCCCAGTCCTCACAGCAAGGCGAAAGTTTCAGGAGTAGTGAAGCAGGTGTCTTTCTTTCTCTCTCTTTTTTTAAATTTTTATTTCTTTATTATTGAATACAGAGAGAAATCGAGAGGGGAGTAGGAGATAGAGAAGAAAAGAGACCTTCAGGCCTGCTTCACCCATTGTGAAGCTATCCTCTCGCAGGTGGAGATCAGGGGCTTGAATCTGCATCCTTGTGCACTGTAATGTGTGTGTTTAGCCAGGTGGGCCACCGCCTGGCCCCTCTTTCACCCTCTCTACCTTTCCCATCTCTATGGATTTCTCTCTGTCACTACTGAAATTTAATTCATTATTAAAATCTTAAAAATACAAAAGAATAATATTTTTATAAATAACACATTAGTTTGTAATGAATCCCACTCTGGGAAGAGCTATCCCACTGTACCTATAGATTGATGAACTTCGCTACCCAACTTCACAGATTCAGAATTCATTTGACCCAAATAGTTGCAGGATTATAGTGTTTTCCTGCTAGGAGTAAATGGTATTGTTTTCATCTTCTGGATGACTCATTATGATAATAACAGAAAAGACAGTTGAGCAGATTTCATGAAGGCAAATCATGGGCATTACCTAGCTCTTAAAACCTAGAATTGGAAATTCAGATTTCTACCTTTAGATTATGTGACACAGGCTTTGAATCTGTCTTATTTCCTAAAACCCCCAAATTGAAAATTTTCTTTTAAAATGTTTTATTTATTTTAGGTAGAGACAGAAAAGTTGAGAGAGGAGAGGGAAATAAAGAAGGAGAGAAAGCGAGAGAGAGAGAGAGAGAGAGAGAGAGAGAGACCTACAGCAGTGCTTCACCACTTGGGAGACTGGGATTCTTGAACCTGGGTCTTTGTGCCCTGTAGTATGTGTTCTCACCAACTCCCCCACACCCACACCCACCCCACTGAGTAATTTTCATGGTCCAGTTCACATTAAGTTTTATGGACAATGGGAAAATATTAAAATATTTTTACAGATGTTCTTCCAACTGGTGTGAGATCCAAAATATTAAGACTGGTGAGACCATTTTATTTTAATTTTATTTTTTTTATTTAAGAAAGGATTAATTAACAAAACCTTAGGGTAGGAGGGGTACAACTCCACACAATTCCCACCACCCAATCTCCATATCCCACCCCCTCCCCTGATAGCTTTCCCATTCTCTATCCCTCTGGGAGCATGGACCCAGGGTCATTGTGGGTTGCAGAAGGTAGAAGGTCTGGCTTCTGTCATTGCTTTCCTGCTGAACATGGGCGTTGACTGGTCGGTCCATACTCCCAGTCTGCCTCTCTCTTTCCCTAGTAGGGTGTGTCTCTGGGGAAGCGGAGCTCCAGGACACATTGGTGGGGTCTTCAATCCAGGGAAGCCTGGCCAGCATCCTGATGGAGACCATTTTTTTTTTTTTAACAAAGCTCACTTTTGATGCCTTTCTTAGAGAAAATCTTAGCCTTCTGTATAAGAAAGTGTGTGGTATATGCTTATTTTTAAGCAATTGGAACTGTAGGCAACTGAAGTGCCTCTCTGTACATAGTCAGTAATGACACTAGGTAGCACTAGGTAGCATCTTACATGAGTAAATATCAGAAGAATAATTTCGTACCTCTGGGTATGCATAAATCCTGCCACACCCACCTTCAAAAATTGTTAATGTTATTTCCATGATCTGACTGATAGGTACATCAGGTAAAGTTTAATTAAAAACAAAACAAAAAAAATGCATACGGAATCTGTACCAGTGAGGATGGTATTCAGACAGTGTTGAATAGGAAACAGACATAATGTTATGACACCAGCATGACATGAGCTGTTTTTCAGTCTAAATATTGAAAATAAGTGATACATAGCTCAATAGGTTATGGTGTCTGCTTGTTTTAGAACTAGAGTTGCAAGAACTGAAAATGCCAGAGCAGAGTCACCACAGTGGCTAAATTTAGGGAGGGACTATGAGGAGAGAATGGGTATGGGTAAGGGGGAAAAAAAAGGAGATGTGGATGTTGTATTTGTAGTGTGTATTTTTTAGATTTTATTGAAAGGTGACACACTTGGTTAATTCCTGGGGGTTGATATCAGGGCTTGTGTTCTCTTCCTCTGTCATTATAAGCTTGCCTGACGTGTTCCAAGTTATTTAGGACTTACTCATTGGGAACTATCTGTGAATTTAGAAGAGGATTAGAACGGTGATGGGAGATTAGTTTTGCCATTGTTGGCAGAGGAGAATGGAGAAAGCTATAAAGAGGAAAGAAGAAGTGAGAGGAACTGAGTGCCTTTCAAGATATCTACTACAAAGGGAAGAAAGAGATGCTGATATAGTTGAAGATTCTTTGCTTTTTTTTTTTTTTAACACTAAAGAGTTGGTACATCATAACAGGCTGATGGATGGGAGCGATTGGGTTGTCAGAAAAAAATCATGATGCGTTTTTTTTTTTTTTTTGCATAGAAAAATACATTGTAGGTTGGAGATTCAAGTCCCAGAAGACACAGCGGGACTCCTAGGTGGGAGGTGGAGGAGGAGTTGGACCAGTGAATCTAAATCCTGCATGGTATAAACTACTTTCTCTCCTCCCACCCCCCTACCATATCCAATTGGACTTTAATAATAGAGTCTACATTGGGTCAAAGAAAACTAGTTGCTCCTCCTGCAAAGGAAATGAATGAAATATAATGAAATAAAAATACATGCAGGCAGGAAATAACCAGCTGGGCAGGGTACAAGACTTGTTTATCAGACCAGGTGGCCAGGTGGGTTCCTCAGACTGAATGGGAGTTGTACTTAGCTCTCTCTCTCTCTTTCACTTTCTATCTCTCTCTCTCTCTCTCTCCTGTGAAATAAGCAAAATAAGTCTTTCAGAAAATGCATGAGGTTGCTAGTTCCTAAACTCTGCAGACTTACAAACCCTGGCATCCAGTTTCAAAATTTAGTGAAACTGGTTCAGTGTGATTTCCTTCATGATCTCATGGGCCTGAGTGCTTCACTAAGTAAATTTGGTGTTTCTGATGTCCTTGTATAAAAAAAAAATAGAAAAGAATCAGAACACTGTTAAATCCCAAGAGGTCTCAAAAATACCCACAATCATGCAAATCAGAACAAAACAGAGGCAGATCTATCCTGAGAACACGTCTCTAGAACAAATTCTGCAGAGAATGTCCCAGAGCTGGCTCAGGGTTTGAGAACTCCCAGAGGTCTGCACAGACATATCATCTTAAAATTGCCAAGTGTGTAGGAGCGAGCACTCTTACCACTTATTTATTTATTTAGTACAAACAGAGCAATTGAGAGGGGAGGGGGAGATAGAGAAGAAGAGAGACTCCTGCCATTCTCCATCATTTAGGAAACTTTCCTCCTGAAGGTGGAGACCTGGGGCTTGAACCTACATCCTTGTGCACTGTAATGTGTAAAAGCACTCTCTCTTTTTTTCTTCCTCTAGGGTTATCGATGGGGCTCAGTGCCTACACTATGAATCCACTGCTCCTGGAGGCTATTTTTCCCCCTTTTGTTGCCCTTGCTGTTTATTGTTGTTTGTTGCTGTTATTATATTGTTGTTATTGCTGTCATTGTTGTTGGATAGGACAGAGAGAACTCGAGAGAGGAGGGGAAGGCAGAGAGGGGGAGAGAAAGATAGACACCTGCAGACCTGCTTCACCGCTTGTGAAGCAATCCACCTGCAAGTGGGGAGCCAGGGGTTTGAACCGGGATCCTTGAGCTGGTCCTTAGGCTTTATGCCATGTGCACTTAACCTGTTGCGCTACCACCCAGTCCCGAGAGCACTCTTATTTTTATGCTCCATCTTTATTTCGGTCCCCCATCTTTATTTTAATTTAATTTAATTTTATTTTTTACCTATTTTTCTTTCTCTTTGTAATTTTTTAATGTAGAGATTGTATGGGACAACAGAATTTGAAAATAAGTGGGTTAAGACTCCCCCAAATTAATTTAAAATAAAAAAACGTAACTTGATCATCTGAGACTTGTATGTGCTTGCAAAGAAACAGACATTTATTTTTATTTATTTATTCCCCCCCTTTTTTGCCCTTTTTTTTTTTTATCAATGTTATGGTTATTATTATTGTTGTTATTGATGTTGTTGCCGGATACGACAGAGAGAAATGGAGAGAGGAGGAAAAGACAGAGAGGGGGAGAGAAAGACACCTGCAGACCTGCTTCACCGCTTGTGAAGCTACACCCGGGCAGGTGGGTAGTGGGGGGAGGGGGCTCGAACAAGGATCCTTAAGCGGTCCATGTGGCTTAGTGCCACGTGCGCTTAACCTGTGGTGCTACCGAGCGACTCCTAGAGACAGACATTTGAGAAGAATACTCGCTTGCTCAACACATATGTAGTCTCTAAATAGGTTTCAAAAGAACAGAGTTTCAAAGAAAATCACTAATGGCTTATGGATTCGCTTTCTCGTCAACATTTTATTCTTTGGTCTATAAAACCAGTATTGTAAGAATTGCATATTTGTCATTGCAGTAGTCACCAGCTTACTTTCCAAGGAAGGAATAAATACAGGGGACAATACTAAAATACAAACAAACGAACATCGACTGGTGAAAACGTAAAAGGGCACTTTTGCAGATGAGTTAGGGAATAGAGTTGCCCGGAAGTTCTTTTTCTCCTGACATCACAGAGGAGGAGACATTCACTCGATTTTCCCACTAAGTTTTTCCAATCTCTGAACTTTACTCCGAGACTGGGAGGTGCCTAACCTCTAGCACAGGACCACGAAGAACTGACCTCACCGCCCACCACACCTCGCGCAGAAGTCAGCTGCAGGCTGTTTACGGTTATGGAATCTCACAGAAAAAAAAAAAAAGATGAAGAATGACATTATTCTATTAGTAGTTGCGGGAAGGCTGTACAGCGATTACTGCGGAGGAGAGCTAGAATTTCTAGCAGTGTTGAATGAAAGCAACTGATTTCCTTATCAGTGAGAGACCATACCCATGTTATGTGTGTGGCCAGATGAAATTAAACCACAAAAATAACCTTACAAAAGGTGGATATTGGGTGGTGGTGCATCTGTCTCAAGAAAATTATGCTGGTCTGATACCTGCATATCATTCATTTCCACAGAGATTGTTGGCTCTGTCTGCCCCAACTGTGATAAACAATTTGCTCTACTTTATATCTTAATGCTTTTCAGCCACCAAGTTGTAGATGCTACCATGCCGCCAACCTGACTTCCCTGGGCAGATGACCTCACCAGTGAGTCCTGGAATCCCACCTCCATAGAGTCCTGCCCCACTGGGGAAAGATAGAAACAGACTGGGGGTATGGATCCATATACCAATGCCCATGTCCAACAGAGAAGCAATTATAGAAGCCAGATCTTCCACCTTCTGCACCCCAAAGTGATCCTGGGTTCAGGCTCCCAAAGGGATAAAGAATAGGGATGATTCCAATGGAGGGGATGGGAAAGGGAACTCTGGTAGGGGGAATTATATGGAATTGCACCCCTCATCCTACTGTCTTGCTGATCAATATTACATTACTACTACTAACTAATAAAAAAGGATATGGAGGCATTTCCCTTATTGAGACAAATGAAAGATCCAGCTCTAGGAAGCAGAGTATTTGAAGTTCGTAAGCTCAGCCTACTTAAAACATCACAGACTCAATGTTTGGAGCGTTGTTCTCTTGAAAAATTAACATTTTTTTCCACCTTGGAACAGTTTTTCATACATTTGTTTTATATGGGAATTGTTCCTTTAGAGATCATTATATAGATAGAATAGAGTACTGGGAGATTCAAGCAGTTCCTTTAGACTTTCTAAGACTTGGTAAGGGGTGGTGGTGGGGGGGATACTTTAGCAGTTGGTATCACACCAGACTTTCATGCCTGAGGCACCAGAGGTCAGAGGTTCAATCCCCAGAACCACAACCTGCCAGAGTTAGAACAGTGCTCTAGTCTCTCTTCGTGTCATGAAAAGAAATAAAGGGAGCTGGGCGGTAGCACAAGCGGTGAAGCAGGTCTACAGGTGTCTCTTTCTCTCTTCCTCTCTGTCTTCACCTCCTCTCTCCACTTCTCTCTGTCCTATCCAACAACAACAGCTATGACAACAATGATAACTACAACAAGCACAACAACACGGGGAACAAAATGGGGAAAATGGCCTCCAGGAGCAGTGGATTCATGGTGCGGTCACCAAACCCCAGCAATAACCCTGGAGGCAAAAAAAAAATAATAAAGTCTTTAAAAAAATACAAAGGGTTGCTAAGGAAAAAAAAAACTTGGAGCCAATGTAAAGCATCAGCAGACAAATATAAAATTATTTACTTCATATTGATTGCCTGTATATATATAAGAGAAAGAGAGAGACTCTGAGAGAACTTTAGTTCAAAACAGTAGTGCTTGTTTTGGGAATAAATTGTTTTCAAGTTGTATTGCCCTCTCTACTGATACATTTCCAACTTAAATTTTTCAAACTCCAAATAGAGAGAAATAGTTGTATGGCCTGACTTTTAAATGACTATCTGCAAAGGGCCACAGGATGCGAGCATTTTTAGTCTGGCCGTGAACTGAATGTAATATATTACAGTTATGTGCAAAACGTAGGATGCTTAGTGTTTTTTTCCTACAGATATATATATATATATATATATATATATATATATATATATATATACTGATATAGCAACATTTCATCTTAAGCATAGATATTTGCCCTAAGACTCTAATTTAGTGCTGTTTTAAAATGGAAGAGGCTAGGGGTGGGGGAGGAGACAGCATGATGGTTTTGCAAAAGTATTTCATGCTTGAGGCTCTTAAGTCCTAGGTTTGATCCCTAGCACCACCATAAACAGTGCTCTGGAAGTAAAATTATAAAGAAGAATGGCCCTCTTGCATCACTGTCTGACCTACCTCCCCAAATTCAAACAACAGAATCAGAGGTTTAGAGACCCATCACCCAAACATTCCAGTTTCCCTAATGGACTCGGCATGGGAAGCTCTGTCAGGAAAGCCATTAAATGCTCTCACTGAAGCCCCTTGACTTTGGGGAATATTTGACAGTCTGTGCATTCTCACAGACTCACCTCCTAGGCTGTCTGCACACAGGGCAAAGTACACACAGCAAAGTAATACACTAGCCAAGTGAGCTCTTGGCTAAAAGTATCCCTGACATCCTCATGTTACTTATTCTAATCTGTAAATGACTTCTTAGTCTCAGGACCTGTTCAAGAAACCGCCACATAGTAATCGTTAAAGGTTGGTGGTGTGAATGAAAAGGCTCCTTAAGCCATTCAAGTGTTTCTTTGTATGCAGACACCCAACACTGAGTTAAGATGGAAGGCCTCACACTGACCCAGTTAATTCAGACCAATGATGATAACTAAATTGTCTTTTTTCTTGCTTTCTTTTTTTACATGTGTGTACTTGTATGTGCGTGTGCAGCAGGGCCCTTGTGCATATGTATTTTCACTTCTCTGGGTCACTTTTTCATTCAGATAGAGAGCCAGAGAGAGCCAGAGAGACACCACAGCACCGGAGCATTCTCCATTCCTTTCTCCACTCCACATGTGTTGCTGGGGACCTTACACCTGAGTCCTAAGCAAGGCAAAGCTAGAGTTCTACCTGGGGAGCTCTCTCTTTTAGATCCTCAACTCAATTTCTAAATGACACATTTTTCAAAGAGTCTCAAAACTATTTTTTTTCCCACTTATGACACCAACTTGGATGAAAGAGGAAGATGATTTTAGGAAAAATTCAAATGCTTTGGAGTGGCATTTGTTACTGTCTGTATACTGCTTCTGTCACACAACTCTCTCTTTCTCTCTCTCTCTCTTTGTGTGTGTGTGTGTGTATGATTTCAAAATATTTATTGGCTAGAGACATAGGGAAATTGAGAGGGGAGGGGGAGATAGGGAGAGAGACAGAGAGACACCTGCAGCTTTGCTTTACCACTTGGGAAGCTCCCTCCTCTCCCCCCACAGGTGGGGTTGGGGACTTAAACCTGGGACCTTGCACAGTGTAATAAGTACACTCACTCTAGTGTACCACCACCAGGCCCCACAAACAACTCCTTTTATATTTATCTGTGTGCATACAAAACTCTGCCCAGGCCATTGGAGAATCTTCTTTAAACTGATCAGATACTATGGGAGAAATACAAAGCAAGAGGCTCTTGACATAAATAAAATTGCATGCTATCAATTTCCCACTTGGTATTCATGTAAAATTTTGAATAGCAAAGCAGCATCTCACTGTAAAAACAAAAGCAGGTAAACCAGTCTGAAAAACATTTGACTCCACTGAATGTTTCTTTCCTTTCCTCAAATACTGATGCAACTCTAATTTGAAGTGTCAAGTTTCTTGTAAATCAAATGTGATAAAACATTTAGAAACTGACTCCCCCCCAAATGCCTTTGAGTTCTCCTGTGTTCTCGATTTATACATGTATTATGAACCCATGGTAAGCTTTTATTGCAAATCAGTAGAGACCTTAAATTTTATTTTCAGAGACAAAGTTGTTTCTGCTTCAAGACACAGTTCAAGATAAAATTTGTTTTCAAGCACTGACCAAAAAGTCAACCTTTAATCACATTTTATTTTTATACTTTAATCAAGACCTCCTTTCTTCAGAATATCTACTTTACTTGAGATTTGTGTATCTTTGCACTTTATTAACTCTTTGAAGTCTAAGTTAAAGCTTAGACTTTTATTTGTCTAATCAAAGCTTAATAACTAGACATCTGTGGATTTTTATTATAACCCTGTAATAGCAGAGGACCCTGGTTCTTTTAAAAGTCACCTGAGAATGTGAGCTATATTTTCTGATGATACTTCTCTGCTTCTTCATTTTTTTAAAAAAAAGAATCCCTCTTTCTGCCTTTAGTTTTGACCTTAGTTTTGACCACTTTGCGACCAACCTTCTTACACACAAAACTTTGTTTCAGCATTTTGTTAAAGCCAAAATCAGCCCTCAGAATTTCTTTCTTTTCTTTTTGAAAGGTTCAAGATTTACAGAGTCAGATGTAAATAACCTCCGACAATTCTGCTAGGCCATTGTTACGAGGGGAATCCACAAGGGGATATTGTTAATGTGACTGACAAGTCAATTATATCCCATTCACAAATGTTTTGATGTCTGCAATATTCATAATACAGCCTCACCCATGAGAAACGCTCCCCTAACCACTGGCACACAAGAGTCACAATCAGCGGCAGCAAATGTCATTCTAACCTCTGACTCCATGACAAACAGCCGGGCTTCCTCTCTGCTATTCGTTCTCTGCCTTTAATACCAGTGGCATCAAAAGGAAAACTCTAGCACCTCAGAAAATAACTCAAGCCCCACATGCCTCTGATAAAATAAAAATGCTTACCCACAGACATAAATTACCATGGAAATAAAAAGAGGACTAAAAAAAAAAAAAAGAAAGAAAAAAATTAGTTTCCCAATTCTCTTAAATCAGAGCAGCAAGAGGCAGAGAAGGAAGGCTGAGAACAGAGGACAGACATTAGGCAGCCCGCTCCGTCTGTCTTTGATGGTATCCATCCAACAGGTTTAGTGGGCGGCATTGGATCGACCTTCTCGTGGTGCATCCCGTGAGTACCCATTTATTGGGGAAACTGACGAGCCTTCCTAGCCGACTGAATCCACATGGATCCCAGTCACTTTCAAAGCCAGCAACAAGCAGACATCAGGCTCAACCTGATGCTGTTGACTGGCTACGGAAGAAGGGCAAACGCTAGAAGAAGAAGAAGTGGGCGGCAGTAATGGTGGTGGTGTGTGTGTGTGGGGGGGGGCTGTGGGGATGTGGGGGGGGGGAAGTTCTCCTTACAAATTTCAAGAGTAGCAGATTTTCAGTCACTTCTGTGTGGAGCTTTCTATTTCCCCCTCCTAGGGAGACATTCTAAATTAGAATGCAGCCAATAGAAGTCAGAACTGTGGGGAGTCGGGCTGTAGCATAGCGGGTTAAGCACAGGTGGCGCTAAGCACGAGGACCCGCATAAGGATCCTGGTTCAAGCCCTGGCTCCCCACCTGCAGGTGTGTTGCTTCACAAGCGGTGAAGCAGGTCTGCAGGTGTCTATCTTTCTCTCCCTCTCTCTGTCTTCCCCCTCCCCTCTCCATTTCTCTCTGTCCTATCCAACAACAATGACAACAATAATAACTACAACAATAAAACAACAAGAGCAACAAAAGGGAATAAATAAATATAAATAAATAAATAAATAAATAAATAAATAAATAAATAAATAAGTCAGAACTGTGGTCCGGGAGGTGGCGCAGTGGATAAAAGCATCGGACTCTCAAGCATGAGGTCCTGAGTTCAATCCCCGGGCAGTACATGTACCAGAGTGATGTCTGGCTCTTTCTCTCTCCTCCTATGTTTCTCATAAATAAATAAATAAATAAATAAATAAATAAATAAATAAATAAATAAAATCTTTAAAAAAAAAGAAGTCAGAACTGTGAGTTTAATAGTCACAAAACCATTGACTCCCTGGGATTTCTTGCAGCAAACCAAAGACAGACAGTCCCCCCTCTCCACACACCCCCCTTTCCCTCATAGATGCCGACTTTGCCTGGCTGCTGGCAGCTCTGGTCATCTGCTCTAGTTTTCTGCTCTTCTTCGGAACTTCCTTGTGATTAAGGCAAAAGAGTCAGTTCTTGTTAAAAAATAAATACATAAACACACATGCACAGAGGACTCCGGTTTAAGTATCAAGTTGAAGTATCAATTTGATACTTCAAGTTGATCTCCCCAATCCCCTATCTGGGACAGAGAACTTTGCCAGCAGTAAAGCAGGCTTGAATGTGTCTCTCTTTCTCTCTTCCCCTCTCTGTCTCCCCTTTCCCTCCCAATTTCTCTCCATTTCTGTAAGTAAAAAAAAAATTAGAGGGTCAGGCAGTAACACAGTGGGTTAAGCGCACATGGTGCAAAGTGCAATGACAGGTGTAAGGATCCCAGTTTGAGCCCCCAGCTCCCCACCTGCGCGGGGGGGGGGGTTGCTTCACAGGTGGTGAAGAAGGTCTGCAAGTGTCTTTCTCTCCCCCTCTCTGTCTTCCCCTCCTCTCTCCATTTCTCTCTGTCCTATCCAACAATGATGACATCAACAACAACAATAATAACTACAACAACAATAAAACAACAAGGGCAATAAAAGGGAAAATAAATAATAATGATAATAATTTAGTCAAATATATTTAGTAAAATAAAATAAACATACAATCCAAACTTTTAGGGGCACCCACTTACTACTCAGAGGTAGCTTCTGTGAGTTTCTGTGGCTCTTTCTCAAGTCCTCCTGCTTGTGGATGGAGCATTTGAAGTCATAATAGGACCAAAATGGTAATGGCCATTTACAACTCTGCAGAATTTGGTATGATTTAAAGAATTTCAGGTATGGATTCCTGGAGAGAGAGAGAGAGAGAGAGAGAGAGAGAGGGGAAAGGGAGAGAGAGATGCTTAAATTCTTTTAGCATGGTGTGTAGTACTCCATAATTCAGATTCATGCTTCACTTAACTTCCTGAGAAAGGCAGAGCACCATTGTCCTGGGGTCTGGCCACACCGCTCTAGATGCTGCTGCCTGTAATGTGTCTGTGCTTCATGGCCAAGAATATTAGGACCGGCACGTATGTTGTCTGCTATTAATGAAAATGTCCTAAGTATGCTGCCAGCGTTTATTTACATACTCCTCCCTTGATAAAAATATAATTGGGAGGGTGGCAGCTAGGTGGTGGTGTGCCCGGTTGAGTGCGCCCATTGCCATGAGCAAGGACCCAAGTTCAAGTCCCCAGTCCTCACTTACATTGTAGATGCTTTATGACTGATGAAGCAGGGCTGTAGGTTATCTCTTTCTCTCTCCCTATCTCCCTTCTCTCAATCCCCCCATATATATTCTCTTTGATGATGTTTATTCTGGGGAGCAATGATATATAACTATTTATTACTATTTATACTACTCTCGTGAGCTTAATGTGCAGCTTGGCGATATGAGAATCCGACATGAAGCCCAGCCAGTCTATCTTGGCGTTACTCTCGATCGCACTCTGTCATTTCACAAACATCTCAGAAAAACTGCAGCAAAGGTGGGTGCGAGGAATCACATCATTGCAAGACTGGCCAGCTCCTCATGGGGCGCGAGCGCTTCCACACTACGATCATCCTCTCTGGCATTATGCTATTCCACTGCAGAATACTGTGCCCCAGTATGGTTCCGTAGCCCCCATGTCCACTTGGTCGATTCCAAATTATATTCCTCCATGAGGATCATTTCTGGAACCATCCGTTCCACCCCGGTTCCATGGCTGCCAGTTCTTAGCAACATCGCCCCGCCAGATATTCGTCGGGATGCGGCATCATCTAAGTTCATTTCCCACGTCTACGCTCGACCGGACCTGCCGATATACGCGGATATCTTCTCCCACCCTGTCCAACGCTTGACGTCTCGCCACCCAATCTGGTCCCCTACGCCTACACTGAACTTCTCTGTTCCAGTCTCTTGGAAACAGAGTTGGCAGTCAGCTGAGGTCAAGAACAAACACCTCATCACAGACCCCTGCGAGCGTCCACCCGGCTTTGACCTAGCACGTTATGATTGGGCCCTCCTCAATCGCTATCGAACAGGCCATGGCCGGTGCGCCGCTATGTTCCATCGCCGGGGAGCCAGAGACGACCCGAACTGCCCCTGCGGCTCCAGACAGACTATGAGCCACATAGTCAACGACTGCCACCTCTCCAGATTCAAAGGAGGTCTCGAAACTTGACATCAGGCTCAGCCTGACGCTGTTGACTGGCTACGGAAGAAGGGCCAACGCCAGAAGAAGAAGTGTGGTTTTCATAGATTTTTGCAAATTACATGGCATTTCTTGTTCCCACATTTTCCTCTCTTTCTTTTTAAATTTTCTTGACTATTCTTATAGCTCATAATTCTTTGAGACACATATTAGAATTTTTCAAGTTCCAAAAAAAAAAATACACATGCACACACAGTTGATATTTTGATATTTGGTCTTATTAAACTTATAAACCAGTTCGGTCATAATTGTAGTTTTCAGTACTCCCATCTGGAAGTAGAGGTGTTGCTTTACTCATCTGAGGTCTGCTTTTATCAGCCCGTATCAACTTTTATAGTTTCTGTCAGTGTTTCCTTGAGTGAAAGCTGTTTCAAATATGCTTTTAATTTGAGGGATGGAGCTCAGTTGTAAACAGAAAGGCTATAATATGTGGCTGGTCCTTGATGCAACCTCATTGACTAAGAGCGATGATAGAATGGATGGTCATGGGGCTGGGATATCACATGACCTGGGGACCAAAGTTAGATGAGCTGGGGACCCCTCCTAGTGGTGTGACCTTGACCCCCTTGCTTTCTCCTTCTGTGCTCATTTCCTGGCCTGTGCAGTAGGACTAGCACTAACTCAGCACGGGGGGGCTGCTGGGGGGTCTGCTGGAAACATAGGAAGCGTTCAGTAAATGATTGTTATTCGCATAAATTTTATGAGGACTTAAATTGAAATCCAACATGAGGGATCAGGCTGTGTTGCACCTGGTTAAGTGCACATGTTAATATGTGCAAAGACCTGGGTTTGAACTCCTGTTCCCCACCTGTGGAAGGGGGAGGAGCTTCATGTGTGATGAAGTAAACACTGCAAGTGTCCTTCTGTCTCTCTCCTTCTCTATCTACCCCTGCCCTTCTCTGTCTCTCTCAGAAGAAAGAAGAAGGAGGAGGAGGAGAAAGAGGAAGGAAGCAGAGGAGGAAGAGAAGGAAGAGGAGGAGAAAAGGACAAAGAAAGGGCATTCAGGAGCAGTGGTGGATTCCTTGAACAGGAACATGAAGGCATCTGCTTCTAGCATGTGCCTTTCAGCTTTGTAGCAGAGGCAGAATTATAAAGAACTGATTTCACTCAGTTAGAGGAGAGGAGGAGCCTTTGGAAGCCCCTGGTAAAGGAAGGGGAGGAAAACAGAACGGGATTTAACAACACCTGTTCATATCAGGGAAGCAATTTGGATGGTCTCTTTGAGTGTGCTATGAAGCACACTGCACCTTCTCTGACCCCCTCTGCAGCCATGTGTATCTCCTTCAAAATACATATCATGGGCTGAGCAGTGGGGCACCTGGTTGAGCAAACATGCTTCCATGCACAAGGACCCAGGTGCAAGCCCCCAGCCTCCACCTGCAGGGAGGAAGCTTCACAAGTGGTGAGGCAGTGCTGCAGGTGTCTCTCTCTAGTTCCCCATCCTCTTTCAATTTCTCTCTGTCCTATCAAGTCAAATAAAATAAATAGATAAGCCTTTTGAAATGACATATCTTATCCCATCTGCTTCTCTCTGTAAACCTTTCATGCCCTGCAAATAGGATCCAGGCTCCTAGGTGTGGTTGCTGGTTCTGGACCCTATTACCTCTCTTCATTCTTGTACCAGCACTTGCCTTTCCTTCCCTTTTCTCTCTCCATCCACTTTTCTTTCCAGTCCTCTAGCTTTAAAGTAGAGGTCATTCTCTACCGCTGTTGATCCAAGTTGAGGGCAAAGTCTTATGGGGACCCACAAAGGGGTCTATTTTGTTGCTCGTGGCTTTTTTTTTTTTTGCTTGCCAGGCAGAATGTAGGGCAAAAGAAAACTCTAAAACACTGTTTACAACTGTCTAGTTAACTTAGTTATCTTCCACAATGCTCATAAATAAAATACTGCAAACAATTTAGCCCCAGACACATCCTATCAACCTTAATGAAAGCTTAAATATTGACCAGAAGGTTACAAGTTAATCCTGAATCCCCTGCAAGGTATGAATGCTAAGATGAATCATAAGACAAATTCAAACTTAGCTGATTTTTTTCTGTTAGAGTACAGACAGCATTCCTGATTATGCTTAGGGACCAAGGGGACAGAAAACTGGTCCAACTTCCAGTTCAAATGGGCTTTTGAGCCTGAATAATGGGAAGAAATTCTCAGACCTTACTCAGTTATTCACCCACGGACTGACAAGAGGTTCTCCAAATGTTCTTCAAGCTTCTTGGAACTCAAAATAACAATTTTTTTTTGCCTCCAGGCTTATTGCGGGGTTATTGCCTGCACCATGAATCCACTGCTCCTGGAGACCATTTTTTCCCCTTTTGTTGCCCTTGTTGTTTTATCATTGCAATGGTTATTATTATTGTTGTTGTTGCTGCTGCTGTCGTTGGATAGGACAGGGAGAAATGGAGAGAGGAGGGGAAGACAGAGAGGGGGAGAGAAAGACAGACACCTGAAGATCTGCTTCACCGCCTGTGAAGCAACTCCCGTGCAGGTGGGGAGCCCAGGCCTCGAACCGGCATTCTTATGCTGGCTGGCCCTTTTGCTTCGCGCCACATGCACTCAACCCTCTGCGCTAGCGCCTGACTCCCATTAACATGTGTTTTTTTGAAAATAATTATCTTTACTTATTCATCAGATACAGAAAGCCATACATCAAGAAGGAAGGGGGAGACAGAGAGGAAGAGAGACAGATACACCTGCAGCTCTGCTTTACTACTAGTGAAACTTTCCCTCTGCAGGTGGGGACTGGGGGCTTGAACCCAGGTCTTTATGCATTGTAACAGGTGTGCTGAACCAGATATGCCGCCACCTGGCCTGGACCCCTTCTAACTCAAAATATGCAGTCACCTTGCACCAGTCTCCCAGGGAGGTCAGAGATAACCTTCTGCTTTCAGAATTCTCTGTATAGTTGTTAGTGGAAGAGGGGTTGGGCACAAATGAAACAAAATATCTAGGGCTGGGGAGACAGCATAATGGTTCTGCAAAAGACTTTCATGCTTGAGGCTCTGAAGTCCCAGGTTCAGTCCCCAGCACCATCATCAGCCAAAGCTGAGCAATTATCTAGTCTCCCTCTCTCTCTCTCTCTCTTTCATTAATAAAAAAATTTTCGAAGAGAAAGAAACAAAATATCTGGCCTTGATCTTTGCAGAATTTTCAATATCTGGCAGAATGAAATTAGATGTAAACCCTTGACTTTAATTTCAAGTTTGCGTGCCTTGCGTTTGGTTAATGAGTCTGTTTGAATGAAATTCAAGTAGCTGTTCTGTTTTTGCTCTCAATGACATATGTAAAGACACTCATGACACACTTCCCCCAAACCACCAAAACATATAAAGAGGAGGTGAGGGTTCAAGGCCAGAAGGAGAGATGACTTGAAGCGAAGGCATTAGTCCAGGTCTCAGCACTAGGGCAGCTGATGAGTAGGAAAATGAACCGTGAGGGAGTTTCATTTGGAGAGAACAGAGGGAAAGTTGAGAAAGAGGACCTTCAGAAAAGAAGGAGTGGAGATATTTTTCCAACCAGAATTGAACGGTAGCTGGCAAAGAAGAGACACAATGCCCAGAATTAATCTTCTAAAAAGAGCAAACGCTGATAGGACACACTTAATAAAGTCATTAGATTGACTCCAAAGCCTCCCTCCCCGCTTGTTTTCATCAATTAAGGCTAACACGGGGTTGAGGTTCAAATAGCTACCTACCAAGTAGCCCTGAAGTTAGGCCTTCCCTTCCCATCCAATTATATCTATGTAGCTGTCAGCTGGACATCTGTTCTCTCATCAAAGCAATGTGACATTTAAGACAGAGTCAGACAGATGGCTGTATTTTTGCCAAACTGGACTTTAATGAAAAAGTCCAGATTCTTTTGTTGCAAAGGCAAAGGATTATTACCACGGAGGATGAGCATCCCAGGAGGAAGGAGAGAATGCTGTGGCAAAGCATTGAAAGGGGGAAGGAGAAAGTGCGACTGCTTCACCTTTCATGAGAGAGAAAGGGAAATGTAATGAATGCGAAATAATGCAAACATGAGAAAAAGATGTGTTTAAAATCCCAGGAACCCACAGTAAAAAAAAAAAAAATGAAAGAACTAGGGGGGCTGGGCTGTAGCACAGCGGCTTAAGTGCACATGGCTCAAAGCACAAGGACCAGAGTAAGGATCCCGGTTCGAGCCCCCGGCTCCCCACCTGCAGAGGAGTCACTTCACAGGCAGTGAAGCAGGTCTGCAGGTGTGCATCTTTCTCTCCCCCTCTCTGTCTTCCCCATCTCTTTCCATTTCTCTCTGTCCTATCCAACAACAACAACAGCAGTGGCAACAATAACAACAACAAGGGCAACAAAATGGGAAAAATGGCCTCCAGGAGCAGTGGATTCATAGTGCAGGCACTGATCCCCAGCAATAATCCTGGAGGCAAATCAAATAAAATACAAATGAAAGACCTTTGCATTAAGGGGGCTGGGGGGCACATGAGAATAAGTGCACATATTACCACTTGCAAGGACACAGGTCCAAGCCCCCATTCCCCACCTGCAGGGGGGTGGGGGACACTTGGTGATTGGGGAAGCAGGTCTGTAGGTATTTGTCTTACTCTCCTCCTTTCTATCTCCCATCCATCTCTCAATTTTTTGTCTTATATAATAAAAATTATAAATAAATTAAGGCCACTAGGAGCCCTGGATTCATAGTGCTAGCACCAGCCCCAGTGATAACCCTAGTGGCCATAAAAAGGAAGGAAGGAAGGAAGGAAGGAAGGAAGGAAGGGAGGGAGGAAGGAAGGAAAGGAAGAAGGGAGGGAGGGAGGAAGGGAGGAAAGGAGGGAGGAAGGGAGGGAGGAAGGGAGGGAGGGAGGAAGGGAGGGAGGGAGGAAGGGAGGGAGGGAGGAAGGGAGGGAGGGAGGAAGGGAGGGAGGGAGGAAGGGAGGGAGGAAAGGAGGGAGGGAGGGAGGGAGGAAGGAAGGGAGGGAGGAAGGGAGGGGGGAAGGGAGGGAGGGAGGAAGGGAGGGAGGGAGGAAGGGAGGGAGGGAGGGAGGAAGGAAGGGAGGGAGGAAGGGAGGGGGGAAGGGAGGGAGGGAGGAAGGGAGGGAGGGAGGAAGGGAGGGAGGAAAGGAGGGAGGGAGGAAGGGAGGGAGGAAGGGAGGGAGGGAGGAAGGGAGGGAGGGAGGAAGGGAGGAAGGGAGGGAGGGAGGAAGGGAGGGAGGAAGGAAGGGAGGGAGGGAGGAAGGGAGAGAGGGAGGAAGGGAGGGAGGAAAGGAGGGAGGGAGGGAGGAAGGGAGAGAGGGAGGAAGGGAGGGAGGAAAGGAGGGAGGAAGGAAGGGAGGAAGGGAGGAAGGGAGGAAGGGAGGGAGGGAAGGAGGGAGGAAGGGAGGGAGGAAGGGAGGGAGGAAGGGAGGGAGGGAGGGAGGAAGGGAGGGAGGAAGGAAGGGAGGAAGGGAGGATGGAAGGAAGGAAGAAAGAAACTTGTTTTAACAATGATTTAACGCCAAAAAAAAAAAAAGAGAGAGAGAGAGAAGACATATCCATAGGTTATTTCTTTTCTTTTCTTTCTTCTTTTTTTTTTAAATTAGTGGTTTAATAACGATTAACAAGACTGTTGGATAGGTACAGTTCCCACCATCAGAATTCCATCTTCCATCCTCTCCACTGAAAGTTTCCCTATTTTGTTTTTAATTTTTATTGTCTTTATTTATTGACTGGATAGAGATAGCCAGAAATTGAGGAGAATAGAGAAGTAGAGAGAGAGACACCTGCAGTACTGCCTCACCACTTGTGAAGCTTTCCCTCTGCAAGTGGGGACTGGGGTCTTGAACCCGGGTCCTTGGGCATTTTGATACATGCGCTCAACCAGGTGCACCACCACCTGGCCCCCAGATTCCTATGAACCAAAATTCTTTATGAGGTGCAGAAGGTGGGAGGTCTGGCTTCTGTAATTACTTCTTTGCTGAACATGGTCGTTGGCAGGTCTGTTCATACTGATAGGCTGTTTCTTACATTAGGGAAGAAAGAATGAGGGTAAGAAAGAAAGAATGCAGTGTGATGACATTAGTACCAAATTATCATGATTGGAGACTACAAACATTTAAGTTTTCAAAAACAAACAAACAAACAAAAAATCCTTTGTCTTTCCATTTGAACACTCCCCAGAGGACATCGGTACACACTAACCTTGGACAGGAAGTCTAAATTCCTGTTTCCTGCGGCTTTTGTTAGGTACTTATTAAACTGGCTGCACCTCTGTGGGCTTGCTAAAAGAAAGTTCTCTGTGGTATTGTATCTACGGCGATTGTTTGGGACCCTATTTGTTGAATATACAACTTCTTCTCTGTAATGGATTTTGATGGGGATTTATGTCAGTTTTGAAACTTCTGATTCTGGCATTGTCACTACCCCCCTGCCCCCCACCCCCGTTGTCTTTCTAACATGTCAACAAGCAACAATAACAACAACATTGAGAAGAATGTGCATGTTCTGTTATTTTCTTTCAAAACTCATTTGTTAAATGCAAATAAATTATAACCTCATCACAATGCAGAACGCTTTAATTAAAAAAGAGGTACGTGCAATATAAAAACAGCGAGGAAATGAACATTACTAAGAATTACTTTTATGGAAAGAGTTTTTTTAATCAGTAGCAGAAAGGGGCCAGATGAGAACATCTGGTTATTGCTGGTGAATATGGATGTACCGGCAACAATCATCTTTATAAGTAAAGTCATGCTGAGAGAGACTTTCTCCAGAAGGCGTTGAAATCAATGAATGACTGTGACATTTATGGGAGATGGGATTGCTTCCTATCAGGGTATCCAAGAACTACTTAAGACTAAGAATTAAGTGTCTCCAAAGAGGCTATCATTAGTTATCTCAGAACCACCTCAGTATCTTCTGACACAGACTATTTCAAATCAGGATCTTTTTTTTTTTTTTTTTTAAAGCACATCTAATAACCACAGGCAAAAAGAAATCAGCTCGCTTCCTTCTAACTCATAAAAATAAGCACTGATTGTCAGAGACACGTAAGAATGAGTCAGTGAACTTGACTTTGTCAAACACAAAAGGTTCTTAAGCAGTAGGTGTGAGAATGATTACACGCTCACTTGGATGGGTCCACTTCTTCAATAGGACATTTTCCCCCCACTTGATGGTGGAGTTCATTTCATTATAAAATGCACGAGGGCAAGTCTCAATGCACTTTGAGCAATATAAATAGGAAATCAGTAGTGTTCTTTTAAATCCCTTTTATTACTAGAATTCTTTTTTTTATGACTGAAGAGTCTGTGCATATATTTTTTTCCAGTACAAAGAGATAAGACTCTACACATTGTTTTGCAGTCTGCTTACCCAAGTCAGTATGTTGCATACTTCTATTTTCAGCAAGTATCCATTTATTGATAGGTGGACTCTGCATGGATTATCCAACTGACCCCAATGACTTGTACAGGGTGCACTGCAGGAACACATACTGAACCTGGCTTCAATGTGACTCCATCTTTTCCCTTCTACCACTTGCCTTCTTCCATTGACTATGACTTGATAGAGAGAAGGGGTCAGTTTATCCGCAGAATGACCCTCCTAGATTTATCTGCATTTTCCAATTCTTTTTTTTTTCTTTCTGATTCGTTATAATAAGATTCTTCCTGTGATTGAGTGATCATTTTTTGTGTGTGTAAAAAATGCTTATTTTCATGAGTTAAAGGCAGAAAGAGAGAGCAGAATACTACTATGTAGCAGTGAATGGTGGTGCTACAGACAGAACCTGTACATCTTGTGTATCAATGTACTGTCTCCCTACCCTCTTTTACTATTTACTTGTTTCTTTTGCAAACAAATTATTTTTTAAATTTCTTTATTGGGGAATTAATGTTTTTTTTTTCCTCCAGGGTTATTGCTGGGCTCGGTGCCTGCACCATGAATCCACGGCTCCTCGAGGCCATTTCCCCCCCCCCCTTTTTGTTGCCCTTGTTGTTGTAGCCTCGTTGTGGTTATTATTATTACCATTGTTGATGTTGTTCATTGTTGGACAGGACAGAGAGAAATGGAGAGAGGAGGGGAAGACAGAGAGGGGAGAGAAAGATAGACGCCTGCAGACCTGCTTCACCACCTGTGAAGCAACTGCCCTGTAGGTGGGGAGCTGGGGGCTCGAGCCGGGATCCTTACGGTGGTCCTTGCGCTTTTGTACCATGTGCGCTTAACCCATTGCACCACTGCCCGACCCCGGAATTAATGTTTTACATTCGACAGTAAATACAATAGTTTGTACATGCATAACATTTCCCAGTTTTCCACATGTCAATACAACCCTCTCTAGGTCCTCCGTCATCCTTCTTGGACCTGTATCTCCCTCCACCACCAGCCTCCCCCCCAGAGTCTTTTACTTTGGTGCAATACGCCAATTCCAATTCAAATTTTACTTGTGTTTTCTCTTCTGATCTTGTTTTTCAACTTCTGCCTGAGAGTGAGATCATCCCACATTCATCCTTCTGTTTCTGACTTGTTTCACTTAACATGATTTTTTCAAACTCTATCCAAGATGGCTGTATCCCATTGTGTATACAGACCACAACTTGCTCAGCCACTCATCTGTTGTTGGACACCTGGGTTGTTGCTTCCAGGTTTTGGCGATTACCAATTCTGCTGCTAAGAACGTACAGGTGCACAGATCTTTTTGCAAATACATTATTTGTGAAGAGAATTAACTATCATTTTTAATCAGAAAGTTTTCAGAGCACTATAGCCTTCACCTACCACTCATGCTTTGGGATCATAAAATTGCCCCGTTTGAACACATGGATTTAATAGCAGGCTTTTTCTCTCATCTCCTCTCCCATTCCCTCTGTCTTTCCCCCTCTCTCTTTCTATCACTCTTTTTTCCCTCCAGGGTTATCAAAGGTGCTCAGTGCCAACACTACGAATCCACTGCTCCTGGCAGCTATTTTCTTTTTCAATGACAAAGAAAACCTGAGAGGGAGGGGAGATAGGGAGAGAAAGATAGACACCTGCAGACCCACTTCACCACTAGTGAAGCATCTCCACCCCCTTGCAGGTGGAGAGCGGGGTGGGAGTGCTCTCGAACCCAGTCCTTGTGCGTCTCCTTGCACATGGTACCATGTGTACTTAACTGGGTACACCTTTGCCCGCCTCCTCCCGTTCTCTTGCTTTTAAGATTGCATGAATGCATGTGTTGTTTTCATAATATCCTTTGATAAAATCAATGAGATTGGACACTCAAGTCTTAAGGGTTTGCTTTGTGTCCAGATAATGCTTCTGCTGAGAGACCAGCCTGAGTCCATGCTAGTGTATTCAAATAACCTGAAGTAATTTTTTAAAAAAAATTTATTTATTTATTCCCTTTTGTTGCCCTTTTTTGTTGTTGTTATTGATGCCATCGTTGTTGCATAGAAAAGAGGGAAATGGAGAGAGGAGGGGGAGACAGAGAGGGGGAGAGAAAGCTAGATACCTACAGACTTACTTCACCGCCTGTGAAATGACTCCCCTGCAGGTGGGGAGCCGGGGGCTCGAACCGGAATCTTATGCCAGTCCTTGCTTTTTGCGCCACCTGCGCTCAACCTGCTGTGCTACACCCCAGCTCCCCTGAAGTAATTTTTTACCACCCTCATTCTCATATAAAGCTATCACTGCCCTTCTCCACTGTAACTCTGATATTTGTTCCAAAATTATGATGAATATAAGTTAGTGATCCCGATACCAGTCAGTTTCCCATTCTCTTTGATTTCAAATAATTGTGTGGAAGTCAATATGTGAAAAACAGAATTATTCTTCTGATGCAGGATTTATTTATTTTTTTCCTCATGGAATAATCTACAAAGCTGGGTATTTGCTTTGTCATGTGTGTGACCTAGGTTCAAACTCCTGGCACACCTCATGGGGAGGCTTCAGTGTTATAGTGTCTTTCCCTTTCTCTCTGTTTCTCTCTATCTAAAAGTAATTCTGAAGTGACAAAGCTCTGACAATGACCAAAAAAAGGGGGGAGAACTTTTAGTCCAATACCATCTACACTCTTTGGATTACAGACACAGAAAAATATTTTGCATCACAGATAAGAACACACACACACACACACACACACACACACACACACAACTGAAAAGGTTCATAAGATACTCAACTCTTTTCTCGTCAACTCTGTTCCATTTCCTAAATGTTCATCTCTGCCCACTAAAATGATGAGTGAATCTTGACTTGGCCTCCTGACTTAATTAGCTACCACACAGCAGAAGAAGGCCCATCTAAACACACCATGCAGCCCTCTGCTTCCCCAATTCACAAATCCAGATATTCCCAGCTGATGGAAACACTCAGCTACTTTGCTTTGTCTAAGATAGGCAGACATGCTTAAGACCTTCTGATGTGAAAAGCTGGCTACTTTCAAACTCATATCCAAGCAGTTATCAAGGCTCTCTACTATCTTGGCTTCTCTGTTTGATAGCAAATAAGCTTTTCCTTTTGTTAAACCAATAGTTGTTATTAGTACTTTTTTTTTTTTAACCAGTAACACATTATAACTGGATAGGAGCTTTGAATCTGTTTTTTTTTTTTTTTTAATTTCTCCATTGAGGAGTTAATGTTGAATCTGTTTTAAAGTTATGCAGTCTTTAAAAATTAGTAAGATATCTGTATTCACTAATATGATTTACCTGGGATATATTCAGCAAAGGTATAGGCTATTTCTTTCTCGAATCTGATATTTCTGTTTCTTGTGGTAACAACATTTTAAAAATTGAAAGCATTGGGCGGGCAGGATAGCGTACCTGGTGGCGTGAGTACTGGGTGAGTACCATGAGCTTAGTCTTAGGGAACATGAGTTACCATCACCTTGGATCTGAGTGGCAGAATGAATTCAAGAGTCACTTGTCTTCCAGGAATAAAAGAGACAATTCTGATGGGTTAGATGATGGGTTATGTGCAGAACCAAGTCAACAAAATAAAGGCAAGAGAGTGCATACTGTTTACAATCATCTTTCTTGTGTTTCCATTGTTACTGGACTTGTAATATTCATATGGCCGAAGGCTTCCTAGGTGTTATTTTCTCTTCTTTCTTTCTTTTTTTTTTTGCCTCCTGGGTTATTGCTGGGGTTTGGTACCGACACTATGAATTCACTGCTCCTGGCAGCCATTTTTTTTTCCATTTTATTGGATAGGACAGAGAAAAGTTGAGAGGGAATGGAGAGATAAAGAGGAAGAGGGGCTCAGCTCAAGGATCCCAGTTCGAGCCCCCGGCTCCCCACCTGCAGGGGAGTCGCTTCACGGGCGGTGAAGCAGGTCTGCAGGTGTCTGTCTTTCTCTCCCCCTCTCTGTCTTCCCCTCCTCTCTCCATTTCTCTCTGTCCTATTCAACAACGACGACAATGACATCAGTAATAACTACAATGACATCAGTAATAACTACAACAATGACATCAGTAATAACTACAACAATAAAACAACAAGGGCAACAAAAGGGAATAAATATTTTTTTTTAAAAAAAAGAGGAAGAGGGAAAAATAGACACCAGCAGACTTGCTTCACCACTTGGGAAGCATATCCCCTCTGGCGGGGAGCCAGGAGCTCAAACCCAAATCTTTGCACCGCATACTTTATGCACTTAGCTGATCATGTCACCACCCGGCCCCCCAGATGTTTTTTTCTTACTTAGTCATTAAATGAAATCTAGTACATTGTACATTTACTTCTCTAAGCTGATGCTGTGCATGCAATTGGAAATTTATCGGAATCCTGAGAAAAGGGTGTTAAATGTTACAATCAACATTTAGCACATGAAAAATTATCATTAAACTTTATAGTATAATGAAAAACCATGGGAAGCGTGGAACATGCTCAGTATCTGAAACAATTGGTCAGATCATACAGAAATGTAACTTTTTGTCTATATTATACATCTCACCCTTTCCTTCTCTGTTCAAAGTATTGGTGACTATAACTTTTTCCTTTTCCCCCAAGGGCAACATTTTAGGCACAAATAAAAGCACAGTTGCCCAGATGTTCCATTTGTACATAAAGCCCTCTTTCTTTCCAACGTTGGGAAAGGTCTCTGAATAGAGCTGGGAAAGAAAGATTACTTGGCCATGAGTTTACAAAGTAAATAGTGGCAACTATCAAGCAAGTAAAATTTTGAGAAAAACTCCTGCTTCAAACCAGATTCATTCATTCATTCATTCATTCATTCATTCATTCATTCATTCATTCATTCATTCTTCCTTTCTCTCTTTCTTTCTTTCTCTTTCTTTCTTTCTTTTTCTTTCTTTCTTTCTTTATTTCTTTCTTCTTTTCCCCTTCCTTCCTTCCTTCCTTCCTTCCTTCCTTCCTTCCTTCCTTCCTTCCTTCCTTCCTTCCTGTCTTTCTTTAAATTTCTTTATTGGGGGATTAATGGTTTACAGTCAACAGTAAATATAATACTTTGTACATGTGTAACATTTCCACATAATAATACAACCCCCGCTAGTAAGTCCTCCTCTGCCATCCTGTTCCAGGACCTGTACTCTCCCCAGCTCCCCCCGCACCCCCTATCCTCTGCCCCAGAGTCCTTTACTTTGGTGCAATACACCAACTCCAGTCGCAGTTCTGCTTAGTGTTTTTCCTTCTGATCTTGTTTTTCAACTTCTGTCTATGACTGAGATCATCCCACGTTCATCCTTTTGCTTCTGACTTAATTCACTTTACATGATTCCTTCAGCTTCCATCCAAGACGAGGTGAAGAAAGTGAAATCATCATTTTTTAACAGCTAAGTAGTATCCCATTGTGTATATAGACCACAACTTACTCAGCCACTCATCTGTTATTGGACACCTGGCTTACTTCCAGGTTCAAACCAGTTTCTTATTTGCTGCAAAAAAAAAAAAAAAATCATCATAATAGCAATTTTAATCACAAAGTGCCACGTTACTCCCAGAGAACCTTTCAGAAAAAACTGCCATCCAGGTTGGTGTCTAGTTCACAGTAAGCACTCACTGACTAGTTTGCTGTTGTGTATAGTAGAGACTTAAAACAGTTGTAATAGATTTAAAAGACCATGATTCTATATTATCGCATTTATAAAGATTCACACACACACACACACACACACACACACACTCTCTCTCTCTCTCTCTCAACAGTTTTCTAGTTTGGAGACTGTCTATTATATGGAAAGAGCAAGAGGGACAGTCAAAACAAAACTTGCTTTAATTATCGAACTTCCATTCTGAACAAAATGTTGTTCCAGGTGCTGGAAATTTCATAGACTTGATGAACTCAAGCCAAGTTCAATAGGATGGAATTGGATGGAAATGGATGGAATTAGGCTTCCCACCAATCACCTGTTACATAATAAGACAGCAGGATTTCTGAGGGTAAACTTGTGTGACAAAACACACACACACACACACAAACACACACACACACACATACACATACACACACACACAACCAGACACTGTTTCTTTTTATTGAAGCATAATGGACAAACAGCAATATATATTAATTCCAGATACATACAAGATCATCCAAAACTTGTATATATTGAAAAACAGCTCCCGTCATGAGTCCAGATAATTTCTTTACTTGAAACTCCTTTTTAAATAAAAGATTTATTTACTTTTTTTTGTTTGTTTTTTTGGATTGCCACACAGGTTATTGATGGGGCTCAGTGTCTACATGACGAATCCACTGATCCTGGTGGCCATTTCTTTTTCTATTTATTCTTCTTTTCCTTTTTCTTTGATAGGACAGAGATCTATTGAGGGGGAAGAGGGAGCTACAAAGGGAGAGACAGTGAGAGACACGTGCAGCAGTGTTCCACTGCTCATGAAGCTACCTCCTTGCAGGTGGGAATTGGGGGTTGGAACCTGGATCCTTGTGTATGATGATGTGTGTGGCCTACCTGGTGCACCAGCTCCCTAGTTAATTACCTTTATGAGAAAGAAACGAGAACTCTGTTCGTCTTTGGCTTATGTGGTGCTGGGGATTGAACGTTCCTTTGGGCATATAAATCCTATGTTTTAAACCACTGGACTATCTATCTCCTCAGCCTTAGAAGCGCTTTAACATTTGACTGGCTATAAATCTGGAGAAGGTTCACTAAATTAATTCATAAAGGGTTGGTCTAGTTTTCAGACTACTCAGTGTGTCAATTACTATTGATTCACGGTGACCCTCTTTTCAGGTTTCCTATGTACAAAGCTGATGTAGAGAAGGATAGAACCGTGTGAGAGGACAGAGTTCGCTGTCCCTCTTTTGTTTTCTCCATGGATACAGGCTGGAATGTGCATACCTAAGCAACAGAGTATCTTCCAAGTTCAAGGAACCAGGAAAACCAGGACTCTCAGTTCCTACAGAGGATTGGTCAGGATTGGGATGGAAGGTTCTCCTGAAAGTCAAGCAGGAGAATTCTTGGCTTAGACTTTCCCCAGTCCCTTTTCCTTTTCTTTTGTTCTGTTCTTGCGTCCAAACATGGCTTCTTCCCAGGTTTGACTACCTGCGCGAACCATTCGTGACAAGCACAAGAGAAGGTACAAAGAAGATGTACTTCTAATAAAATGAGCATACTTGCCAAAGGATATTGGAGGAGAAACTTAAATGTCCTGCCCCTGAGGGTTTTTTTTTTTGTTTTGTTTTAATCTGTACAATGGTAAAATTCTTTCCTTTCTAATGACTGTTGATAGAGTGTGATACTAGAAGGGCCAGACGGTGGTACACTTGGTTAAGTGCACACACTACAGTGCACAAGGACCCAAGTTCAAGCTCCTGGTCCCCACGTGCAGGGGGAAGCTTCATGAGTGGTGAAGCAGGGCTGCAGATGTCTGTCTTTTTCACTCTCTCTATTTTCCCCTCCGCTCTCAATTTCTCTCTGTCTATCCAATGCTAAATAAATAAAAATATAAAAAAAAAATAAAGGGAGCCAGCAGACACTGGTGATCAGATTATCATCCTTCCTAAGATTAATGAGTAAGTTTTCCTCCAAAAATGGACATTCTGAATCTCAGTTCTACTGCTGTTGGCTCTTTAATGACTGGCCTCAGGCATGAAAAGCTTTTTTGCATAATCACTCTGCTGTCTCCCCTGTCTGAAATAGGAGACTTTGTATTATACATACAGTTGGGATCTACAGAAATACCCTCTAGAACCAAAAAAAACAAGCAAAACAAACAAACACAGTCTCCCTCTGTGCTCTCCAAATGAAACTCCCTGGTATTTCATTTTCCCACTCCTCGGTTTTACACATTCTCTGCCCTAGTGCTGAGACCTGGACAGACTCCTTCGCTTTAAGTCATCTGTCCCCTGACCTTGAACCCTCATAAACAAACAAACCACCAGCCTTGCTTCATGAGGCTATCACAGTCACTTCTTTTAAATCTGTAACCTTTGATTACAGAATCCTGGTTAAGTAATTTTCATCTTTGGATATTTTCTGCTTTTTTTTAAAATAAAATCTGCTTGCTTTTATTTATTTATTTTTAATGTTATTTTTAATTTTTTTTTTTTTTTTTGCCTTCAGGGTTATTGCTGGGGCTTGGTGCCTGCACCATGAATCCACTGCTCCTGCAGGCTATTTTTTCCCCTTTGTTGCCCTTGTTATTGTTTTTTTTATCATTGCTGTGGCTATTATCATTGTTGTTGTTGCTGTCGTTGTTATTGGATAGGGCAGAGAGAAATGGAGAGAGGAGGGAAAGACAGAGGGGGAGAGAAAGATAGACACCTGCAGACCTGCTTCACTGCTTGTGAAGTGACTCCCCTGCAGGTGGGGATTAGGGGCCTCAAACCGGGATCCTTACACTGGTCCCTGCTCTTCGTGCCACCTGCGCTTAATGCACTGTACTACCACCTGACGCCCCTTTCCACCTTTTTTTCCCTTTTATTTTTTATTTAAATGACAATGAAAATCAACCGTGGGGTGGGTCTGTACATAGAAAAATCAGGGCCTAACACAACCCATGGAAGAGAGATAAAGTGGCCCCAAATTACAGTCCCTTTTATTAACTTACCCTCTTATAATACTGAACTTTAATACATATTTCAATATTCTCCCAGCTTGTGGAAATACTCAAAGGGTTAATGCCTTAACGGTCAGTTCTTTCTTTTCAAGACCGAGCGTCATCAGAAAGAGTAGAGGGGGTCATTTTTTCCTGCTTTCTTTAAAAGTTTTCAAATGCATACTGTATCTGAATTCTCACACATATTATAAAACACTGAAATCAAGCATTCATACTTCATTCCCAACCTTTGATTTTCTTTTTATATCCATGCATGTTGTTAAAAAAAGAGACAGAGAGAGAGGGGAAAAAAAAAAAAACCCCAAACATGTGTGCTGCCTTTTAATAAAGATCATATTAAAAATTCAATAAATAGCAGTATCTCTGATCTCTTAACAAAAGCTTCTGGTGTACAGGAAATTAAATGAAAAAAAAAACCTTGTTAATCCTTTTTGATTTCTGTACATTGTAGCTAGAAGCAGAACTCTTTAACTCCCAGATTTCTTTTTTTTTTTTTTTAAACATTTTTTTTAATCTTTTGCACCAACGTTGTCTGGGTAACACTATAAATGTGGCTTGATTCTTGGAAACATTTAAAAAAAACGAAGGGGCTGGGGGTGGGGTGGAGTGGGGTGGAAAACAGGCCTTGCATTGACTGTTCAGCTTCTGGTCTTGTGAGGAATCCACCTTGAACCAGGTGATAACCTGATAGACTTTATCTTGTCTTCTCCCGGCCTCCCTGAAGCCTGCCAACACTTCGGCTGGCTGTTAGGCATTTTAAATATTCCCCCTGAGCCCTAACCTCACCCCCTTTCTCTTCTTGTCAGCTGGAATGTCTCAGAGCTGTCAGAAGCTTGTTGCTTATTGATGTTTCCGTGTGTTTTATGTCTTTTCTGAGATATGACAGGCCCTGACACAGTGCTGATTTCAATCAGGCGGCTTCTGGAGAGGCCTAAGATTTCTTACTTGCACAAGCCATGTCTCTAGCCTACTTCAGAGGCCTGAGTCTAATGAAAATGTTTCAGGAGGCAGAAAGAAAGGCCCTTGGCTCCACAGACAGCAGCAGAGGAATGCGGCAGGCCAGGAGAAACACGTGTGTCTGTGTGTCTGCACACCCCTGCCAACACCACTGTCCCCCCGCTCCTGCACCTCCCCACCCCCTCCCGCCTCCCATCCCCTTTTGTTATAAGAAAAGCAAGAACAGAAAGTGACCTCCTGAGCCAAAGGTGCTGACACTGAATCAAATCCCTTTAGACCTGAACTGACAGGCCAGGCCTTGCTTTAGATTACGTCATCACATCTCTGAGCGGGGCTTGTGTGGGTCTCAAGATTCCCTCCCTCCCTGTAAAGAGCTGGTGAGTTTTACCCCTGGTGCCTATTCAGTCCACTTCTGATGTCTTGTCCAGAATGAAAGCCAGTTGCATAGGAGACTGGAGTAAGGGTGTGTGTGTGAGGTGGGGGGGGGGATGTTGGGGGGGTAGAGGGGGAGGGTTACCACTAGAAATGGGAATAAAATAAGTAACTGATGAAGAAAGCATGGCTCTTATTCCTAAAGATAGGCCCATCAGGGTGGGAAGAAAGGAAAAAAAAACATGCTGGAGTGATTCTTGGTTAAGTTCCATGTGATTTCCCTAAACTTAGACAAACATCTAATGTCATATGTACATATTCAGGCTCAGGAAATGAGGGAGGGGTTCTTGAGTCTCCAGGCCATCTAGTTGACCTTGAACAAGAGTGTAGGATACTTAACGTGTGTGTGTGTGTGTGTGTGTGTGTGTGTCTGTGTGTGTCTATTTTGTTAATATGCCAGTTAAAAGACTGCATGTCTTTCAAAATATATATATTTTTGGGGGTCAGGCGGTAGCACAGCAAGTTAAGCGCAGGTGGTGCAAAGGGCAAGGACCAGCGTAAGGATCCCGGTTTGAGTCCCCGGCTCCCCACCTGCAGGGGAGTCGCTTCACAGGCGGTGAAGCAGGTCTGCAGGTGTCTATCTTTCTCTCCCCCTCTCTGTCTTCCCCTCCTCTCTCCATTTCTCTCTGTCCTATCCAACAACGACAACAACAAGAATAACTACAACAATAAAAAGGGCAACAAAAGGGAATAAATAAATAATATATTTAAAATAGTTAATTTATTTATTATTGACAGAGCTGAAGAGAAATGGAGAGGGAAGGCGTTTATAGAGAAGGACACCTGAAACACTGTTTCACCACTTCTGAAGCTTTCCCCCTGCAGGTGGGGACCAGGGGCTTGAACCTGGGTCTTTACACATTGTAACATGTGCACTCTACCCAGCTGTGCCATCACCTGGCCCCTCTAAAAATGTTTTATTTTATTGATTTATTTAGGGTAGCGATAGATAGGTAGAAAGAGGAGGAGGGGAGAGAGAGAGAGAGACCTGCAACTCTGCTTCCCCACTTGTGAAGCTTTCCCTCCTATAGTTGAGGACCAGGGGTTTGAACCCAGGTCCTTATGTATGGTAACATTGGCTGCCATCACCTGGCCACTGTGTCTGACAGTTTGTATCAGTTTGTATCTAGTTCACTGACCTTTGAGTCTAGTTTCCACAATTTATAATCCAAACACAAAGTCTTATTCTCTGGAAGCAGGATATCATTTCATTATTGATCCTGGAAAGTCAAGCCATGGGCAAACACTTCTAGTGAGGTGATCAAGTCCCATAATGGGGAGAAGATGATCAATTTCTCAGTGACTATCATCCTACTTGCCTAGATGGTGATGCATTTCTCGCTGGCTTGAAATTCTTATTTATGATCTGCTTAGTGTTTTCCCCCAGGGACAAAAGCAAGAACACTTCAATGGAGATAGTCTGACAAGGCATTTAGAAAAGAACATATTTCTTGAAGGAGAACTATTGGAAGGGAAACAGGCGTTAATCACAAACTGGACTGATTGGTTTGGCTGGTTTTGTAGGGAAGGTGTGGACAGGGCAGAGAATGCAGCCCACAGGAGTACAACCTCCCGAGTGTGTTAATCCCCAGGGCTACGTGTGGGTCACAGCCTAGTGCCACTATGCTAATGAGACAGAGGGGAGAACTCACCTTAAGATCTGCAATACTATTTGAGCTCAGACTGGCAGGGATGCAGAGGTTACACACGCTCCTGTGCTAAATATGAGTAGACATGGGTCCTGGGTCAGATCCATGGGGTTTACAGTTAACAGTATACACCTTTCCCATATCTGGGAGCTACTCTCTGCCCTGAGCCAGCTTTCTAGTCCTATTCTCAACTGTGACATCATCTTCCCAGACAATACCTTTAGTCCACCTGCATGTTAGCTGTTAGGCTCAGGCAAAAATTAGTAAAGTCTTGGGCCTTTTGGAATATACCTAAAATAGACTTCCTAGTTTCTTTCAACATGAAGACCCCAAACCTCATCTGCTATATTCTTATCTTTAGGTTCCTGATTATTAAACAATTTGTTCTGCTTTATATCTTAATGCTTTTCACCTGCTAAGTTGCAGATGCTACCATGACGCCAATCTGACTTCTTTGGGCAGATGACCCCCTTCATGTGTCCTGGAATCCCACTTCTCCAGAGCCCTGCCCCTCTAGACAGAAACAGGCTGGGGGTATGTATCCACCTGTCAATGCCCATGTCCAACAGAGAAGCAATTACAGAAGCCAGACCTTCTACCTTCTGCACTCAATAAAGATCTTTGGCCCATACTCCCAGAAAGATAAATAATAGGGAAGTTTCCAGTGGAGGGGGTGGGATAGAGAACCTGGTGTTGGGAATTGTATGGAATTGTATCCCTCTTATCCCACAATCTTGTCAATAATTATTAAATCACTCACAAAAATAAATAAAAATATTGTAAATACTTTGCCCTATGCTTTGTAATTCACATATTCTATGGGAAGTCACATGTCTTAGATTAATAATCACATTATTTTATTAAATACAATAAAAATATCTTTAATTAGCCATAAAAAATAAAGATCTGCTTGTCTGGAAAAACTCAAGCAGGCAGGCAGTGACAGTGACCACTTGGCACAGAGCCACAGCGGCCTGCTTGGAGATGGGCCTTGCGTTCTCCTGGGGTCACTCTCCCAGCACCACCTTCTGTGTACTCTCGATGCAGGCTCTGGCCTCTGCTTGCATCTGACATCCAAGCCCTTAATTGGGAGCCAGGCAGCCTCGGCATTAGGATGTCAGCTCGGCTACCTATTAGTGGTGTCACTTCAGGCAATATACTTAGCTGCTGTTGCTTTTTCTTTATTAAAAAAAAAAATACTTAGCAGTTAACAGTTAACAAGAAACAGACTCAGAACCTAATTCCTTCCTGTGTGCAAGTCTTATGCTTCTCCACTGCGCTACCTCCCTGGCGGCTATTTTCTTAGTGTGTCAGGCTGTGAAGACTATGCCTTAACTTGCACAAGGAGACTTCTGTGATTAACTGGCGTCGCCAAATCCAAAAATACTTTTTTTTTTTTTTTTTTTTACCAGAACACTGCTCAACTCTGGCTTATAGTGGTGTAAGGAATTGAACCTGGGACCTCAGAACCTCAGGCATGAGAGTCTGTTAGCATAACCATTAACCTGTCTCCCCCATGCTAGCCAAATGCAAAAATACGGTAACTCATAAAGAAAACTTCAACTGTTCACTTCATCTCCCAGCCCTCTCGTGTGTGGGAGAAACATGTGATTCCTTTTACACTAGTTCTGTTTCAAAGCCAGATTCCTTACTCTGGCAAGTTCAACCTTTAGTAGTTTTAGTTAAAAAGAAGAAGGAGGAGGAAGAGAAGGGAAAGGAGGAGGAGGAGAGAGAGGAAGAAGAGAACAAGGAGGAAAAGGAAGAGGAGGAAAAGGAGGGAAAGGAGAGAAGAAAGAGGAAAATGAGAAGGAGGAGGAGGAGCAGGAGGAAGCAGGAGAAGAAGGAGGAGGAGGAGGAGGAGAAGAAGGAGGAGGAAGCAAAAATCTCTTCTCCTCTAGGCCACGTTGAGTGAAAATTACCGTGAACAAAGGGGGTGGGCCTCCCCTTCCATTCCGTTTTTAAAATGTTCTGGTATTTTTAACCGTATTAATCTCATAACCGCAGCATGCGTCTATTGGGTTAGCCTGTATTTTATGACTTAGTATTGAATTTATGGCTTGTTTCCACCCGTCTTGTCACTCTTAATTTTTGTTCTCATTTTTCTCATCAGCTGGAGCTCTATCAGAGGACTATTGCCTGCCCTTGATAAGCAGTCTCTGCTATTATTACTATTATTATTTCAGGACGCTTACCTACAGTCAACACATCTCTGTAAATGATGATTATTATTATTTTGTGGGGGGGGATGAGGGGGAAACTCTGATATCAATTTAATCCCTTGGTGATCCAGGGACCCCTTTACTTCTTGCTACTCATGAGATGGCTGGAAAGCTGTGCTCTGAAGTTGGAGAACGAGAGGATGCCCTGGAAGCAGAGACACCGCAGTGCGCATGCCCAGGTTGCCGGAGAGCCTGCCCTCACCATAGGCCTGCAAGCGAGAAACCGAGCTTGGTCCTTGCTCCTGACCACTGTGCTGGAAAAGTGGCAGCCCGGAAGTCAGAGGCAGCTGCCCCATGTGAGAGCTGGCTCAGAGGCACACGTCAGCTGGGAACTCCCAGAGATCAGGGGCCTGCCAGGCGCTCTGTAAATGACTGCCAATTTGGCCTAGTCTCAGCTGACTGCATGCCCAGGAGGGAGGCAATGGCAGTAATAAACCAGTTTAGTGGAGAAAGATATTGCTTCAAGCTCCCAAGGCTTCCAGTCTCTTTTATGACAACATTATTCACTCACACAGACACACACAGACACGCACACAGACACACACACACACACACACACACACACACACTTGCGATAATATATAACCAAGGTATATTTATATATAAACTTTTGGGTACAGTATGATTTATGCCCACATCAATAACAGTGCACTTTAAAGCAAAGATGCAGATAATCCCAGGAATGGCAGAGTGGAAGCTAGAGAGCTTCCCTTCTGGAAAAAGATAGTGGGAACAGGCTGGCAGACTAGAGCCAAGAAGTTACACCCACAGTGGCCCATCTCATTTCTGATGTCCTGAGAATCTGGCCCTCTGCATACTGGCTCTCCCTCTAATTGGGAAAAAAATATTGGCTTTAAGGGGATGCAATTCTAAGTGCCCCTTATGTAGCTTTTCAGAGGGGACATGCATACTTTTCATGCCACTGGTCAGTACTTGTGGATATACTTTGTTACATGGTATATATAGTCAACTCTAGAGCCAGCATGGCATCTTCTGCACCCCATAAGGAATTTTGGTCTATACTCCGAGAGGGAAAAAGAATAGGGAATTTTCCTATGGAGGGGATGGGTCATGGAACTCTGGTAGTGGGAACTGTGTGGAATTGTAACCCTATTATGTTACAAGACTGTTAATCATTATTATATCGCTAATAAAACAATTTTAAAAAGTTAACTAAACTAACATGTATCACTTACAAATATATATATGGAGAAAGAGAGAGAGAGAGAGGGAGAAGACCAGAGCACCACTCTGACATACATACAATGTCCAATCAATCTGAGAATGTCATATATGACAAGAATAAGCTCTAACCACTTACTCACTGAGCCACTTCCCAGACCAGGAAAGTTCACCATTTTAAAATATATTTTAAAAATGTTTTATTATATATACATATATATGTACATACACACACACACACACACATATATGTATATATATATTGTGGTCTGGGAAGAGACACAGTGGATAAAGCATTGGATTCTCAAACATGAGGTCCTGAATCTGACCCTGGTGATGCTTGTGCTAAAGTCATACCCTGGTGCTCTCCCCTCCTCTCTCTTTCTCCTCTCTCTCTCTCCTTTTCTCTCATAAATAAACAAGTAAGTCTATGTTTTAAAAAATCAAATTTATTCATTCTTCTAAATGTGAGTATGACAATGTTGGACCTTAGAGGAGAGGGAAAAAATGATGTCTTGGGAGAGTTGATTTATTTTCATTTTTTATGGCAGTCCTTGTTCAGAGGAGCAAATATCAAAATCATATTTCAGCATGGCAGCGAGGAAGATGCCAGGCTTGACAGTGAGCTTGCTGACCTGAGGGCTGAACTGCGCTTGCTGCAGAGGGATGGGAGCTGTTTGCCAAATGAAGAAGAAGAGGGAGAGAAGTTATTGCTCCCATGTTATGGACGAGAATGTTGAGGTTAGTGAAGGTAAACTATTCTCTGGGAGGCTGGGGGCGGGCACCCAGTAGGAGGTACATGCTGCCATGTGCAAGGACCAGGTTCAAGCTCCTGGCTCCTATTTTCAGAAGAGAAAGCTTCAGGAGTGGTGAACCAGTGCTGCAAGTCTCTCTCTCTCTCTCCCTCCCTCCCTCCCTCCCCCTCTCTCTCTTTCCTCTCCTCTCTCTCTCTCTCCCCCTCTCTCTCTCCCTCTCTCTCTCTCTTTCTGTCACTGTCCCCCTCCCCTTTCAGTTTTTCTCTGTGTTTTTATCAAAAAGGAAAAAAAAATGCCTGCCAGAGAAAGTAGATTTTTTGTGTAGGCACTGAGCCCAGCAATAACTCTGGTGGCAATAAAAAATAAAAATTAATAAAATGGAGTATGTCCAAAGTCACAGCTAGCACCCCAGAGAACTAAAGACTTTATTTACAAGTTCAGATGCTCTATCTCTAATTTTATTTTTTAAAAAGCTTAGTTTTTTTAAAAAAATTATTTGTTTAATTTTTTGTCTCCAGGGTTATCACTAGGGCTAGGTTCCAGCACTATTAACTGCTCACAGCTGCCATTTCTTTAAATTTTTATTTATAAAACGGAAACACTGACAAGACCATAGGATAACAGGGGGTACAATTCCACACAATTCCCACCACTAGAACTCTGTATCCCATCCCCTACCCTGATAGCTTTCCTTTTTTTTTTTTTTTTTCATTTTATTAGTTAGGACAGAGAAAAATTGAGAGAGGAGGGGGATATAAAGAGGGAGAGAGAGAGAGAGACACCTGCAGACCTGCTGCAATGCTTGTGAGGTGTCCTCCCTACAAGTGGGGAGCCTGGGCTACTTGTCCCAGTGCACTACAGCCCACCCCGAAAGGTTTAGTTATTCATTATTGGAGAGCCAGAGCCACAGCATGAGAAGGAGGGAAGGAGAGACAGAGAGAGAGAGAGAATATGCACTAGAGCACCACCCTGGCTGCCTCAAATATTTTATCGAGCTTCCTAAGCCCTATTGTTTTTGGCAGCAGGGTACTGCATTTCTAGAGGTTCCATAGGGTTTTAAACTAGACAAGAAAGATAATGTTAGCCTGCAAATGCAGACAAAGTAGCCATTTTGTAAAGTGGCCCCTGACACATCTGTAGGGCATGTAACCTTTTACGATACAGAAGGGACAAATAGAAGCATTCTATTCTTAAAATAAGAATGCAGTGATTCTTTTCTTCACACTTCCTATAAACTAAATTCCCAACTTAAAGATATGAACAATAACAATTTTTTTTCAGGGAGATTATTTAGTCTTTCCTCTCTTGTGAAAGTAACAGCGTCGACAATTGACTAATTACAGGGAGAATTGGGCATTCTATGAAGATTAAGGGCAAGCAGCTAATTACACCCACAAGTGGCTAACAGCAGTTACAATTAGCTGTTTATAGGGGCAATTATTGCTGTAGCCAATTTTGTACCCCCAAAATAATTACAGGTGCAAAATCTCACATGCCGTTAGAAATGTTCTCTTTCAAAATGCTGCCCCTGTGGGTGGAAATTCCTCCGTTTTTTCACCGAGTTGGAGAGATCAACAGAGAGATCCAAAATTCAAGATGCCAAAATGTTATCAACTTTAGAACTATGTTCAATCCTTTTATTTCTGTGCTTGATAAATCTGTAATTAATTTGTCTCACATGCTCAGCTTTTTAGATATCTACACCACTGGAGAAAGTTTACTTGCCTGTGTAAATTTCCTTCCTCCTCCTCCTCCTCCTTCTTCCTCTTCTTCTCCTTCCCCTTCCCCTCCCCTCCTCTTCCCATTCCCTTTCTCCTTCTCCTCCTCTTCCTCCTTCTTTTTGCCTTCAGCGATATTGCTGGGGGGGGGGGTGCCTTCACCACCAATCCACTGCTCCTGGAGGCTATTTTTTTTTAAAAAATTATTTATTTATTCCCTTTTGTTGCCCTTGCTTTTTTTTTTAATTGTAGTTACTATTGTTGTTGTCGTCGTTGTTGGATAGGACAGAGAGAAATGTTAAAAGGAGGGGAAGACAGAGAGGGGGAGAGAAAGACACCGGCAGACCTGCTTCACCCCTTGTGAAGCGACTCCCCTGCAGGTGGGGAGCCAAGGGCTCGAACCTGGATCCTTATGCCTGCACTTTGCGCCACCTGCGCTAACCCCCTGCTCTACCGCCCTACTCCCAGGAGGCTATTTTTTCCCCTTTTATTGCCCTTACTGTTTTTATCGTTGCTGTAGCTATTATTATTGTTGTTATTGATGTCATCGTTGTTGGATAGGACAGAGAGAAATGGAGAGAGGAGGGGAAGACAGAGGGGGGAGAGAAAGACAGACACCTGCAGACCTGCTTCACCGTCTGTACAGCGACCCACCCGCCCACAGGTGGGGAGCCAGGGTATTCTTACACAGGTCCTTGCGCTTAACTCCGTGGGCCACCATGCCTGCCCCTCACTTTCTTCTTGAGGATATTACACTAATTAGTTGCTAGCAAAATATGCTTTGAAATGTATGCTGAAGTAAGATCCTGCCATAGTGCTTTCTGAAAGCATTATTGTCCAGTTTTGGGGGGTTAGCCCTTGGCTTCTTGACACTCACTTCTTTATATAGTCAATCTCTACTGTTTCTGGGATTCCTGATATTTTTCAGGAAATCAGTCTGGCTGTGCAGAGTGAAAAGGAACCCATAGGTGATTTTTAAAATATATCGTTTTGCTGGAAGAATGATGACTTCTAAGATAGTTGTGGTAACATGTGCCTAACTTCCCCTGAAATAAGTGTCAGCATACCACACTCCCTGGGTGATTTTTAACTCTCTGAACTTTCTGACATTTAATTCTTACTCTGGGAAGACTAGGCATAGACAAATGGTCAGTGTCCAAGATTTTCTTGGCTCAAAACTAAAGCCAATGATACATTTATTTTAATATATACTCCCCCACCCCAAGGGCCATACACGTACATCCTCCCCCAAGCAAATAATAAAATCACAGTAAAAAAAAATGAGCATAGGGGTGGTGGTGCAACGTGAGTGCCCCCTCTTCTTTAAATTATGTTTATTTATTTGATAGAGACAGCCAGAAATCAAGAGGAAAGGGAAGATAGAGAGAACGAGAAAAAAAAAACTATTCTGGTCAACCAAGAAGGTTTTATGTTAAAGCTACAATGCCCTGTGATTTGAAGAAGCCAAGTTTAGAAGGAGGGCATGAGATACTGAGATTGTGACTAATTTTGGTGGCACACCCAGTTCAGCGCACATAGTATGAAGCACAAGGACCCACACAAGGATCCCAGTTCAAGCCTCCGGTTCCCCACCTTCAGGGCAGTCACTTCACAAGTGATGAAGCAGGTCTGCAGGTGTCTATCTTTCTCTCTCCTTCTGTATCTCCCTCTCCTCTCTCAACTGCTCTGTTTTATATAATAATAATAATAATAATAATGATAATGATAATGATAATAAAAAGACAATGTGGCTTATTTGTGACTATATTTCCAGAAATGGCTCAACTTCCCCTTCTAGGAATATGGATAAAAAAATTTTGGGGTGCGGAAGCTGGGAATTCTGGCTTCTGTAATTGTTTCTCTGCTGGACATGCGTGTTGACAGTTTGATCCATACCTATACCCACAGCCTGTTTCTATCTTTCCCTAGTGGGAAAAGGCTCTGGGAAGGTGAGATTCCAGGACACATTGGTGAGGTCGTTTGCCCAGGGAAATCAGGATGGAATCAGGATGGTGGTTCAAAAGACAACACAAAATATTTAATAATCAGGGTCCAAAAAGTAGCATTGGAACTAGTGAGAATATGGACCTTAGGATGGAAAAAAGCTAGGATGTCTACCTTAGGTATGTTGCTAGGAGCTCAGGACTTAATAATTCTTGCTTGAGTTTGATAGCTAACATGGAGGTGGACTAGAAATGTTATCTGGAAGGAAACTGGAAAATGAAACTTGAAAGTTGGGATAGGGGAGCGAGTGGCTCCCAAACTCTATAAATCCAATGAACTGTTTACTACATCAGTCTGACCAGGGGCCCATGTCTATTCCTGTTTAGCACAGGAGCCTGTGAAACTTCAGAGTCCCTGTCAGTCGGAGTTCACAATCCATGGTCATAGCTGGAAAAATTCTAGGCTGCACTTATATCAGGACCAGTCTTCCTTGAGTGGCAGAGTAGAATGACCCAGCCTCCCTTCAGAGAGTGAGCCAGTCCCTACCATAGCTAGTTTGTAGTGAGCGTGAAGTCATGTGGAAAGGTAATGGCATTATTTTATTTCCTGTTTTGTTTCAACCCTTCCTCTTTCCAAACGTGAACTATATCCAAATGCAAAGAAAGGGGCTATTTATTGATAAATAATGATACAAGAACTTAATCAATAGAAGTGTGCTTTTATTAATGGTATGTCAGTGCATCTAGGTGGTTATAAAACTATTTCTTTTTTTTTAAATTATCATTTTGTTGGCGAAATCACGGCTCATAAGACAGTTGATGGCACATTCGGTACGACTGATTTCTTACTGCCTTAAGAATAGTGTTCACACACCCTTCCCACCACCAACCCAAGTCCCTCTTCACTAGTGTGTCCTGGGGGACTGGACATCCCCTCTCCCTCCAGAGTAGCTTCTTAGTGTGGAGTAAGAACTATCTGTAAGTACTAATGATTATCTGAGTTACTGTTGAAAAAATTGAGATGGCCGAGGAGATGGAGTTAGTGCTAATATAAAGTTGCCATGTTTTCTCCTTGCTTGGGAGGTTGGCAAGAACTAAGAACTACCCATTACATTTTTTTTTAATAGTTCCATTGGTGATAAGTGCATATGTATATGTGTGTTTACCAAGGAACTGCTGTTTACTGCATACCTTGGCCAGGTAGAGCGAATATGTCTGACTGCTCCTCTGTGTTTTTCTATTCTTGGCAAAAACCCATCTAGAGTATGGAGGAGACACTCTTTGTAAACAACCAGTCCAGTGACATACTCTTGCTTGTTCCGCTGTTGTTTCCTATGATGATGGCAGGAATGGGGGGGGGGGCGGCCAGATGCTGGGAGTGTGTGTGTGTGGGGGGAGTGGTAACATTTGTTCAACTTAATTGAGGCTCTGTTTAGGTTTCCCCATGCCCAAAGAATATAACTGAACCTGGGGATCCATTTTATTTTATTTTATTTTATTATTCTATTTTATTTTTTTGTTACCAGGATGATTGCTGGGACTCAGTGCATGCACTATGAGTCCACTGCTATAAATATAAATATAAATATAAATATAAATATAAATATAAATATAAATATAAATATAAATATAAATATAAATATAAATATAAATATAAATATAAATATAAATATAAATATAAATATAAATATAAATATATATAAATATAGTTTGGTTAGTGTACTGTTCTGCTGTGTGCAGGACCCCAGGTTCAAGACTGGCTACCACCGTAGTGAAGGGAGCTTCAGTGCTCTTTTGCTTTTTCTGCCTAAATAAATCAATTATACATACATACATATATATATATATATATATAGAGAGAGAGAGAGAGAGAGAGAGAGACTGTCTGCATGAAGACTTTTTGAAAACCAGAAAACGTTAACCAAGGCTCATATCTCTTATTTTCCACTTTCAGTGACATAGAATGACATTTCATTTTTAACCAGTCACTGCAGATGAGGAAAAGGTCCTGTTATCTAAGTGATTATTGCATCAAGCAATCAAGCAGGCCAGGTATAAATATTCAGAAGAGCATGGCATAAGAAAAATACACACACACACACACATATATATATATATATATATATATATATATATATATATATATATATATATATATATATACACATATACCTTCTAGTTCTAGCATATCCCTAATCTTTGTTGTCTCAAAGACTCTGCTTTCCAGAAAGCAGCTAAATCCCTTCTGTTCACAGGACTTTCAGACCTTTTATTCCACAGTGCCTCAGATAAGCCAAAGAGGAGTGATCTTATCCGTAGTGCTTGCCAAAGGTTTTCCGAGATTGTCAAACAACGGTTTACCTAGCGTGGTGGCAGCCAGCACTAGTTCATTGTCAGGTTCATGCAGATCCCTCAGAGATAAACAATGCATTTCCGCTTCTGCGCTGACTGAACAAACCTTTCTCCCTCGTCCGTCCGTATGTCTGTGCTTGCTTACCTAAAGCCACAGCCAAGGACCGTATGTGTTTTCATCACTTATCTAGGACAACCGAAGATTGATATCAAATTCGACTTAAACACCACACCACCATGTCCATGCTACCGGCTGCGAGGCTCTTGCACCT
The DNA here is from genome assembly GCF_950295315.1 of Erinaceus europaeus. NCBI lineage: Eukaryota > Metazoa > Chordata > Mammalia > Eulipotyphla > Erinaceidae > Erinaceus > Erinaceus europaeus. Next base: position 4,568 of record NW_026648079.1, on the reverse strand, counting down.
CTTCAGGGATTGAATTTAGGTGTGTGAAGGGAGATAAGCCAGGGCGTGGGAACCTCGCTGTTTGACCACCGAGCAGTCACACTGAGGATAATTGCTATCGAGAGAGAAATTTTCCCATCATACGGTCTTAGAGAAGTATTTTAGAGTCCCACCAAAGAGCCCACAGAAGGCATGAAATCCAATTGTTCTGGAAGTGCCTCATGGGCCTTGAGTCTGAGAGACAACAACTCAGTTGATCACAGTAAAACCTTTGGAGTTCTCTGTATGTGGCTTAGGTGTGATGCTTAGAGAAAGTGTCCGGAATTACTGATTATTGGAAGAGTAGGGTGTCTGGTTTTGGAGGGGGCTCCCTGACTGTCCCCCCAAAGGATTCATTACCTTCCTTTTCCTTTCCCTCCTCCACCTTTTTCTCCTGCTTCTCCTCCTTTTTCTCCATTTCCTCCTCCTCCTTTTTCTCCTCATATCCCTCCTCCTCTTCCTTCTTTTTCTTCTACCTCTCCTCTGTTTCCTTTATCCCCTTCTGCCTCATTGAACCTGGGGCATCTTGTATGCAAGCCCTGTGTATTTAACCACCTTGCTTTCTCCTTGGCCCTGGGATAATGTTTCAGTAAAGCAACAAGACTTTTCCAGGGCTCATACAGTAACTCCCATTCTTCAGCATTTTCTTTTAAAAAAAATTAAAAATATATTTATTTATTTATTTTCCCTTTAGTTGCCCTTGTTTTTTTTTTATTATTGTTATTCATATCATCATTGTTGGATAGGACAGAGAGAAATGGAGAGAGGAGGGGAAGACAGAGAAAGGGAGAGAAAGACAGACACCTGCAGACCTGCTTCACGACTTGTGAAGCGGGGGCTTGAACTGGGATCCTTAACACTGGTCCTTACACTTTGCACCACGTGTGCTTAACCTGCTGCTTTACCATCCGATTCCCTCTTCAGCACTTTTAAAACATTTATCCACCAGGGCAACTTTAGTTTCCATGAGCTACACTATAAGAACGTTTGCATTATTACTTTATATACCTATTTATTTATTTATTTATTTATTTATTTATTTTACTTGAAATGATTTCTTCCCAGTTGGGGTACCAAACGCTTGTTTTCTAACAGAAGAATATTATTTTAGTTTGCTGACAAAAATAGTATCTATCCTTTGAGTCAATTTTCTGTCCTGTGGATTTTCACAAATACTGTTGCTATGAATGTTGAGAACACAAGAGACATTCCAACTTTATCTATGCCACAATTTTAGAGTAAATTAAAATGGAAACAAAGTAAGCTTCTAGCTAGAAAGTCAATAGGCTTCTCTGGAGTCTATTTTTTCAATATTTAAAAAATTTCTTATTGGATAGAGACAGAGAAATTGAGAGGAGGGAGAGAGAGAAACAGAGACACCCTCAGCACCGCATCACCACTCACGAAGTGATGAGCAGGAGCTTATACCTGTTTCCTTATGCACTGTAATGTGTGCACTTACCCAGCTGCACCACTGCCCCCCCAAGAAGTCTATGTTTTTTATTTACACCATATCCCCAAGCATCATAATTATATCACAAGAACCCAAGATGTTAGTCACTTTAAAAGATGCAATGAGGGGGATGGGTGGTGGTGCACCATGTTAAATGCATAGAGTGTGTGTGAACACACAAGGATCCCAGTTTGAGCCCCCGGCTCCCTACCTGCGGGGGGGAGGTCACTTCATAGGCATTGAAGCAGGTTGGCAGGTGTCTGTCTTTATCTCCTTCTCTCTATCTTCCCCTCCTTTCTCCACTTCTCTTTGTCCTATCCAGTTACAACAACAGCAAAGGCAACAGTAAAAATAACAAGAGCAACAACAAGGGCAACAAAAATGGGAAAAATGGCCTCCAAGAGCAGTGGATTTGTAGTGCAGGCATTGAGCCCCAGCAATACCCTGGAGACAAAAAAAAAAAGAGAGAGAGAGAAAGAATACAATGAGTTCAAAGATAATTATGTATTATCAACTCCTTTAAGAATACTCTGCATATCCATCCATCCATCCAGTTGTCATTCAGTATATTTTTGAATGCCAACTATGTATGTTAGATTTTTTAGTGTTGTTATTGCCAGACATTAAAAAAAAAGTGAGATAAACAAGATACCTTTCTTCCTAGATTCAATAACCTACCAGAAGAGAGAGTCAGATAAAGAAGACATAATAATAAAATATGAGTAGCTTAAGTATGGTGACAAAAGATAAAGAGAGATGTAAAGGAGCAGGGGAGTCATGGGCCTCAAGGCAGGGTTACCTTGGGTGGAATGGCGTCCATGGAGATGAGGGTATTCTTGCCGGAACTGAATTATTTGCAGGAAAAAGTGAGATGGAGTAGCTGATCTCCTAAGAAAATACAGCCTACATATTCCAGAAGAGGGAGAAAATGATCAGTCATGAGAAAAATTGGGGAAGAGAATCAGTGGTTTACTATTTTAAAATAAGTGCCATAACCAAATGACATTTAGCTATTTCTAATGCATTGTAATGAGGGGGGCGGCTGGGTGATGGTGCACAGAGTCAAGCATAAGTAGGAAGCACGAGGATCCTGGTTCGAGCCCCCTGGATCCCCACTTACAAGGGGAGTCGCTTCACAAGTGGTGAAGCAGGTCTGCAGGTGTCTATCTTTCTCCCCCTCTATCTTCCCCTCCCTTCTCAATTTCTTTCTGTCTCACAAAATATATATCAATGGCCACAGGAGCAGTAGAATTGTAGTGCTGTCACTGAGCCCCAGCGGTAATCCAGGAGGCAAAAAACCAAAATAAAACAACAAAGGTGCTGGGATTAAACATGCTCTCTGGGCCACTAGTCATGCAAGACCAGAGAAGTATCCAGGTGATGTTAGTCTTTTAAAAATCACTCACTGAGGTGCAAGACTTTGTACCAATACAAACCAAACTGTTTGAACTGAATCCACGGAGCTAGAAGTTAGATTTTAAAAGCTGAAAAGACAGTGCTATTTCACTTAAAACTTGAATTAAAAATGTAGTAGCAAATTGAATCTGGCAATGTTTTATAAGAATAACATACCATGACTAATAGAAATTTGAAAGAGGTCCAATATTTGGACCTTTACCAACATTATTAATTATATTCACAAATATAATTTATGTAATCAAAAGATGCCCAAAAAGCATTTTAAGATTCATAAAATATCACTAATACAATTGTCATATAATATATAACGCAATGTGATTGAAATCTCAAAACCAACTCGAAGCCCATTTTAAATGGGAGAATACTGACATTAAATTCACCATTCTCATTGCATCCCTACTCTCTGAAAGTCTTTTGGAATTTAATGTAATAGAGTAAGAAAATAAAATAAATTGAGCTGCTTGTCAAGAAAGGGAAAATATGGCTGTTAGTGGTTGAGGTTCTGACTGTCGACTTGATTGTTCTAAAAGACACCAACAAAATACATCAGCATGAAATGTTCTAAGTTGGGGTTGGAAAATTTTGTTGGGAAGAAGACCTCTCAAGAGGAAATGAAATTACACTCATATGTCAACAATTGTATATTTCCTCTTTTCCTTCCAATAAAGCAAAATAATATCTATGTTTATGTACATATAAATATATTAGCATTGAGAGGGTAATATGAATAATGAGAATTAACAAGGTAACATGTACATCAATAACTTCTCAGTTACAGCTATCATTATTTAAAAGTGATAAAATGTCATAATAAACACAGAACAGGGTGGCCAGGAGGGTAGCCCAGCGGGTTAAGCGCACATAGTGGGAAGAGCAAGGACCTGCACAAGGATCCCAGTTCAAGACCAGGACTCCCCACCTGTAGGGGGGTTGCTTTGAAAGCAGGGAAGCATCTCTGCAGGTGTCTATATTTTCCTCCGCCCCCCATCTTCTTTTCTTCTCTTAATTTCTATTTGTTCTATCCAACAGCAGCAACAACAACAATAACAATTAAAAAAAAAATGGCCACCAGGAGCAGTGGATTCATAGTGCAGACACTGAGCCCCAGTGATGAGCCTGGAGGCAAGAAACAAAAACAAACAAACAAAAAACATAGAACAACACAGAAAGTAAAATTTTAAAGAAAAAGATTATTAAGAAGTCTTAAGATTTCAGTGAATAGTATTTCAAAATCTTGAGGGTTAAAACCAAGAAGAAATGATAAAGAATAGTGGACTACTCTTTTTACATGATACCATAGATTAAAAAAAAAATCAAATTGGGACCAGGTGATGGTGTACCTGGTTAAACGCACAAATTAGTGTGCAAGGACCCATATTCAAGCCCCTGGCCCCCACCTGCAGGGGGGATGCTTCAGGACCAGTGAAACAGGGCTACAGGTGTCTGTCTCTATCCAGTAATAAATAAATAAATATACTTAAAAAATATCAAGTCAATATATACACTGAATAGAATTCTAAATAGGAGTCCCCAACCCCTTTTCTCCCCCAGTATGGCATTCATGGGACAGAAGGAATCTAAAGTTCACATGGGAGAAATAAATATTAAAAGTAGCCAAGAAAGTTTTTCAAAATGAAAAGGAAGTATATGAGTAAAATAATTAACTATTCAGGGAATG